>NC_081405.1:573229751-573384751 GCF_030272615.1 Cryptomeria japonica
TTCTTTCACTTTGGTATATCCTTCATATACACTACAACTTGTCCCACATTTCTTTTGCTGATGTGTAATGCATGAATTTGAAAAACTTTGTATTTGATAGACCACTCAAGATTGCATTCTTAGCTCTGGCATTGCTCTCATATTCTCTTTTAGCATCAGGGTCAGTAGTGGGAACTTGAGGAACAATATAACCATTTTTTACTGACATCCAGACACCAAATCTTAGGGAAGATAGGTAGGTTTCCATTATTCTACTCTAGAAGGCATAGTTGGTGTCATCAAAGATAGGTTCTTTAGAGGAGGATTCATTCCTAGCCATTGTGTTTATAAAGAAGGATCTACCCAAGCTAGAGAAAGCTTTTACTACAAGGGAACCTAGGGATCTGTTACTAATTGAAGAACACAAATGATCACTGAGAGGGGGTGAATCAATGATAATAAAAAATTTAAAACTTAAAATTAAATTGTGCCAACTCTAAAAATAAATAGATTATGCAAACAAGAGGCAGACCACATAACGCATAGATATATGAGGAAAACCCACGATGGGGAAAAACCTCAGTGAGAAATGCTACTGGAGTCTACTGCTCCAATCAAGACTCACAATGAAAAATTGATTACAATATGTTTTAGGGCACCAACCCAAGGAGCATCAACTCCTATAGTTTATGAGCACCAACCCAAAGGAGTACCAACCCTTGATTTTATGAGAACCTACTCAAAGGAGCACCTAACCCTGCTCTGAGCACCCACTCAGATATTTACAATGATTCAATAACTAATTTTATACTATAGAAACCTTCTTAAAAATGATTTTTGTAATACCTTACTAATTTCCAACTACTTGCTCATGGTATGTTATGCATGCTCTGCTATTGTGTCATGTTGTTGTTCTGATTTCTCTTTTTTTGTATACCTCTTCCCTTTTCTGGTTCTAAATTCTTCACCTCTTTGCTATATCTGAAGAGGGGAAAGCTTTGGAAGGATAATAAGATGGTTAGATTTCACATAGATAAACAATGTAATAAAACTCAATTATACCTTGCTTTCACCTTCTTCCTCAATGGAGCTTGGATGAAGATGAAGTGCACCCAAATGCCTCCAACGTGATGTTGATTTTCTCCTAGATTGCTTGATGTGGTTGGCTCTCCAATATTGTGCACAAATGGATATGGATTAAGGATTGAAGGATGAGATGGCTAAGTATGGATGGGTGCTAATTTTGGCATGGTAAGGATGCAAGGATGGTTTCCTAGGCACAAACTAGAAGCATGGATTTGCTAAAATTGGAGATGAGATGTGAGGGAATGGAGTCCCTAATTTATAGGAAGAGAGGAGGAGAAATGGAGGGCTAGGATTGACCCAAGATGGAGGGTCAATATTCCTTGTGAGCCCACACAAGGCCCAAGAGGAGGTGTGGAGACCAAGAGATATGCCTTAAAGGCATTTATTGTCTCCACACTCCTCAAGGTTCATTGGGAAGACTTCCCAATGTTCCTTGAGAAGAATAAGGGATAGGATATTTCTTGAGGGATGGAAATGAAGAATTAAAAATTCTTTAAAAGGGATTCTCATGGGGATTGGAGGAATAAGGAGGAATTAAAAATTCCTTGGAAGATTAGATGCTTAGAGGAATGTGAGATTCTAAAAAATCTCACATTCACCTAGGAAAAGAGTATTTAAGAAGAGTGGTTGGATGGAAGGGACAAGGAGTTGACTTTGTAGCTAATCATGATGATTAGCCACTAGCAATTCATTAAGAGAGGGATTATAGGAAAGATTGGGTGGGATTAGAGTAGATAAGATTTGTAGGAGGATTTGACTAGGAGAGAGAATGAGTGGAGGGAATTAAAAATTAGAAGAATAATGCTAAGTGAGTTTAGAGAGTTTCTAGAAGAATTTATTAGGTTAATGACAGATTAGGAAAAAGGTGATTTGTAGGAATCACTTAGGAAATTAATTAGTTAAGAGGAGGAATTTGAGGATATTTAATATTGAGGATTTTTAGAAGAATAAAATGGGATTGATTTATTAAATAAATCAATCAATAGGCTATAGTGACAATATTAATTATAATTAATTAATATTCAGGAAGAATTAAAAATTGGTATAATTAATAAATTAATTATGTCAGGAACTTAAAATAATTATTTTTAAGTGTCTACAATATCTTTATGCCTTGTCTGCTCTGCCTTCTTAATCCTCTAGGTTTTTGCTCTCTACATCGACCTTTGGCTGACACTTATTTTCTCTTAATCTTTTGAATACTTTCCCAACAATATTTTCTATGATGTTATTGACTGCTCGGGCGTTGTGTTATTGACACCTGTGAAATATGCTTTTCTGCAACCCCCTTTTTTACTCTCTATTCACTACTATATTTTTGCAGAGCTTCTATCTATTCACTCCTCCAACACCCTCACTCATCAATATTTTCAACTTCTAAAAATGATTTCACTTCATGGTAATTTGCATACAACTATATTTCTCCCTCCAAGAAAAATGAATAAATTAATCTTCTCAACCTCTGAGAAATCCGATCTTCTTATTGATTTGATCATATGAACATTCTATTTAGACAACTACTGACAAATGTACAACCACTAACATGACAGGTTATTGATAGGGTTCTTGTTAGTGGTTGTAGGCTAATCCATTGTGTTATTGACTTCGTCGGCCACAATGCAGCGTTACCCCGCATGGCAACTTATCTTCAACCATTCATGTTGTGGGATAGCGGGTGTCGCATAATCATCGTGTTATTTACTTCTTGATAAACCAACTCCACCATTGCCAAGACTTGAAGACAGTCACACCGAAACAAAGGATTTTAGTATAATCCAAAGGGGTAGCCAAAGGGAGAAAGGGTCTTGTCAAAAGGAAAACTCACACTAAAATAGATGATGTCACTGAGACAAAAACACAGTTATTTAGAAAAAGTGCCAATAAAGGATTTTTAACATTTGTCTACTTGTAACTCATAGTGATAACCTTCGTGTTATTGAAAACTATGATTGATATTCCTTGTAACTGCATGTGACTAACACAACATGTTATACACAACTGCAACTAACTTTTTCAGAGTCAGACCAGATTTCAAAATACATTTCCAATACAATTTCATGTGTCCTCCCTATCCATTTTCATGCCCCAATGACACACTTCATGCATTTCTCCTATATCTCCTTGTGCATATAACACAATGTGTTATAGGATGTTGCAACAAGACTTTTTCCAACCTATCAATCTGATCTTTGCATGTCCCTCCACTACATCTTCTCAATTGTTGATATCAATGAAAATTTTCCCATGGGGAGGTAATGATCTTGTACCTTCTTGATTTTTTAGGACCCTTTTTCTTTTTTGGCATGCTTCATTCCCTTTTGGGCTTGAAAAGTGTCTTCCATTTCTAAAATCACAAAATGGATGCTTTGTTTGAGTGCGAGAAAAGATGATCAATATCTATCTATCACTTATTTTATATAGATAAAATCAAGGTAGTAGACTCTTGTTCAGTGATTAAATTGATTATTATTTCTATACTTTCATTAACATATTCTATCAAGGGTTATGGTTTTTGATCATGTAAAAGTCCCTATGTTTTCACTCATAAAAGGGATTTTATATGACCTAGATAATTCTATCTAGATTGGCCCTAAAGTTTGCATTTAAATCAATAAGACATAAATTTTTATCAGCCAAAAACTTAAATGTATCTCTTCTTATAGCCTTGATATATAGGCTCTATTTCTTGAACCAATCAATGGGATCCTTGTTCTTTAACAATAGAGTATCGTATCATAGGCCTAAAATTTAAACAAGGTCATTAAGAAAAGATCTAACTCCTACAACCACTAACATTGGCAAGTGTACAACCAAATGCCACAATCTTTTTCAACATCTTAGCAGCTTGTGCCAAATTTGAAGCTTTTAGAGTGATTATTTTAGATCAAATAAATATTTTTAGGTAGACTATATATTTTGTAGCTTCAAGTTTTAAATTTTGACTCCATTTTTTAAATAAACTTCATACTATACAATTTGATAAACATAAATTGAATTGGCTATCAAACAATGAATTTAGAATCTTTTTGAAAATTCAAACCATTTGAAATTTATAAATTTTGATAGGAAGAAAATTGAAAGGCATTTAAAATATGTAGATTTCATAAAATTTGTATGATATGGATATGAATTGACTAATAAGGCTTGATGAGGCCAGGCTACTATTGATGAGGATGTTGGCTTTACTATTGAAAATAGAATAAATATATTTACTATTCTTTTGTGCATATAGTGTTATCATTGATTTATATTGTAACTTTTATAATGTCCAAAAATCTTTCTATCTTGAAAATAAGGATGAAAGAAAACCCTAATGCTTGGGAATTTACATAGTAAATTTGATTGAATAGAAGCTATGACTGATTTCTATTGTAATCACCATAACTTCAACAGAGTTCTCGATCTTAAAATTAATAATTAAGATAAAATCAATTCTAAAAATCTCAACAATAAATAAAATAATTTAATTTAATATAAGCTGATGCTAAAATTCTCAAATATTCAGAATCACAGTTTCAAAATGTGTGACTGACACTCAACTTACTCAATTTTGATTCATAAACAATAACTTGGTGAAAAAATAGTGAATCTTCCCACATCTAATGCACTGACTGTTGGTTTGTAAGAGAAATGAGGGTTTGTATGTGCAAGTTTCAGTGACAACTGAGGTCAACTCAAATCTAGTGATGGTACCAATGTTCTTTGTAAGCCCCATAACTGAAACTATCATAGGTGCAAGTGATAGAAAATAACACGATCCAAATGCAATTTAAGAGCGGCTCAAAGGAAAGTTAAAACAAAATCAAGACACATTCTATAGGATTTCAATGCATTTTCAGGTACATTTTCTAAATGTTTTTCTTCTTTTTCTAAATATTTCCAAGTCCAACAAATCCAAGGGTAATTTAATTGACTACTCAAACTATTCATGAGTACTTGCAAAGCATAATGGATACTCGATAGTTTTGAAACCCTTCTCAAAACTAGTAGTAGTATCCCAAAAAACTCAACCAATATACTGTAAACCAAGAAATTATAAAGTAATAGAAAAAAATCTAAAAAATAAAGTTGTTCTATAAAGAATGAACCCAAGATTATTGAAACTGATAGCACTTCCCAAGTAATTTATGAAAAAAACTCAATGAAACCAATAGAAAATGTTGTTTCATATATTTTGAAGCCAATATTTTCTTAGTATAGTGTCATGAATTCCATCCCTATGCAATTTCTTTCTTATCAAGGCCCTTTTTTAGCTTGTATGGCCTCCTGCATCTAGTTTCATTCTGCCCAACTCAATTCCACATGTCATTCTAGCTGCTCCTTCCCATTTTGGACTATATCTCACAATTTGGGGCCACATTGGAGGGAGCATGATGCTTAGGGTGACTCACTCCTAGGAGTGGTCCAATCAAGGTGCCCTAGTCCCAAGTGTTTGTGCCCAAATTCAAACCACATAATGGTCAGCATGGTTAAGAGGGAAATATTTTCCCATGGCGGCCTACTTCAATTTGTGCACCCCAAAATGCTTGGGAGAGGTATATAAGCAAGGTATTATCCCTCAATTTAGGTTTAGTTGGCTGAATGTCATGAATATAGAACATAGTCTAGGAGAACTATATTGAATTAAAGCATTTAATGCATTTCATCCCACCATTGTTCATTGTGGGAACCTTCAACAACCATCATGAAAGCATCTCTTTTTTTATGTCCTTTAAGGTCTTTTGTGGAGTCATGTTATTGCATCAACATTTGTGATCATCTTCAAAGAAGCATTTGCATCATCAAGGTATAAGTTGAATCCATTCTTAGATCTAGCCTCTGCTTCATATTAACATACTTTCAATTCAATTAAATTTCATGGTTGATTCCAAAATCAAGGCTTGACTTAGGCAAACCCCTTTCTACCAAATATTTTCTTTCTTTTCCATGTGCATTAATAGGTGATCAACCTACATAGACAATTACAGAGAAAGCAGGTGGAGGTCTACAGTCTTCAATTCATTGGAGCTAAAATTTCTAGGAGTGGGTTGAGAAGGGCACCTTAGTCTTGGGAACAAGACAAGTTGGGTGCCTTGGTCCCTCTAGTTTTTCTTGAGATTTGTGTTTGTAGCATCCTAAAATTGTATCCTTGTACAATTTTGACCGTATTGGGTCCCTACCTTAGCATTTACGCCCCTTGGCCTGATTGGGACCTGATTGTGCCTATGGACCTCAAGAATTGCATTATTTTTGACATCTCCTATGCACTTAGCACCTTATCCTATCCCTGAAAAGGGGTAGGAGCAGGGTTCCATGCCTTGGTCCCCCCTAATTTGGGCCACATTTGACCACTTGGTCCTATTTCAAAATTGAGTAGGATTTGTCACTCTGTGTTGGCTCATGTCTGGAAATTAGCAATTTATCTGATGGGAAAGTATAAAAGGAGGTTTTTCCCTCTCATTTGAGATACATGAAGCATTTTTTCAGTCATCTATCAAGCATCCAACAATCACATGAGATCAATTATTCAAGAGCAATTGAGCATTTGTAGTCTTCCTTCAAGCTTTGGAGAAGCAATAAAGTCAAGATTTAAGCATTAAAGTAGACATCTTTCATTCCACTTTGTTGAAGACTTCGTCAAGCCCTAATTCTGTGTGTAGACAAACAAAACTTCATAAGGAGGTATATCACTTGAGTTTTAGTCCTTATTCAGCATCTCCCTCAAAAGGAGAACCTTTCCATTATAGAAATTTCAATTATCTTTATCTCAATTTCATGGTTAATTCCAAAAATGGGGTTTGACCTAAGGCAAGCCCTTATTCCCAACATATTTCCCTTTCTTTTTGTGTGCAAGAAACATGTACAAAGTTGTACTCTTTAGAATATAATTTTTTGTAGAGATGAATCAACCCTCTTTAGTGTGCAAAAAAGTAGGACCAGGGCAACACGCACGCTGGTCTTGACATTTTTAGAGCTTTTTTGAGGGTTAGATCCAAATCTACATATACTTCTCAGATCTAGGTGCGTGCAAAAATCTCGCACTTGTAGCTCACTATTTTCTTAGTTTTACCTTCATTTTTTAGCATTTTATCTTAATTCAACATTTTAACTCACAAAAGAGGAAACTCCCAAATCAATTAAATTAGTATTCAATCTTAATCTTCGCTGATTTTTGACTAAATCTATTGGATTTTCCCTCTTTTGAATGTAATGGTCAACCCAAGCAAAAATTAGTGGTTTTCTCATTCTAATGGTGGAAACACTAATTTTTCACCATTGCATTTTGGTGAACCCGACTTCTTACACCCTTATTTCTAATTTATGTTCTTAGATCTAAGTGTTTATGCAATTTAAAATTCGAGTTCTCATTTACAAGTTTGATTTCCTTGCAAATTTTAAAATTTTAGAGGTTAATTTCACTAGAACCCTAATTTTTAAATTCAAAATTGAATTTGTCAATTGCTTAATTTGGATTAATTATTTCAGATATGAGTTTTTTTTTTCAATTTCAAAATTCAAATTTTTACTTGCAAGTTTAAATTCAAATTTAAATTTTCAAATTAAGTGGTTAATTAAAAGAATCCTAATTTTAAATTTAAATTAATCTTGTGGGTTGAACAATTTCGGATTAATTGTTTCAATTTCACCCTTGGATCTAATTTTAAATTTAAATTTTAAAATTAAGAGGTTCTTTTAGGCCCTAATTTTAAATTTAAATTTCTTGTGGATAATTTTAAATTTAAATTTTAAAATTAAGAGGTTACTTTCACATAGCCCTAATTTTAAATTTAAATTTCTAATGGGTAATTTTAAATTTTTTATTCAAATCTCCTAGTGGGTAATTTTAAATTTAAATTAAGAGGTTAATTTAGTGAAGCCCATATTTTAAATGTAAATTTCCTAGGGGGTTGCATAAATTTTCACAATTATTCTTTATCTTTTCAATCAATTGGCTTATTTAATTGAATAATCATTTTTCTAAAAGTTTGCATTATTCAATTGTTTTGCAAATTTCAAATTTCAAATTTCCAATTTTCGTCCCTTACTGCATGAGCTTTACTACTATTAGTCCAACATATAAAATTCCCATGAGAAGAAGTTGTAAAATTATGGCTTCCCAAGGTTTAATTACCGAGGAGATGGAGCCTAATTTGGATAGCTTATCCCATGAGTATATTGGAGATTCTTCTAATCCTACACATGAAGTCATTTATCCCCATTCTTTACATAATTCTCCTAATGTGGATGAATCACTAATTAGGGTTTCTATTGACCAATTGGACAAGATTGACAATTAATTTTAAATCTTTAATATTGGATGAGTCAACAAAATAGGGAAAGTGAGGTGCTACCATTGGTTGAAGGATTAAAAAGAATGGTTCAAAGTGAAAAACTTGGTGTTGATATCTTGCATGGTATTGTTCATATTGTTGATACTAATATTATGCCTATGAAGAGTTGTGTTGAAGTCCTTGGTTATACACAATCTCCTAGTCAAGTTAATAATTCCATTCCTTTGACTACCTCTATGGCTAGTGTTCCTACCTTTACATCAAACATCTGTTGGTATTTTGGTATGGGTTTTTCACTGATGTCAACACCTATCAACACTTATCAACTCTGGCACTTTGAAGGATCAACAATGTTCACCGGCAAGCAAGTGACTTATGCACAGTCACCAGTATCTAGTACACCAATAGGATATAATGTTCACCGACACTTGGAATAATATGGAAAACACCTGGTTATGTCAAAGACATCAGTTGGACACTTTGTCTTGGAGATTTGTTCATTGGCATATTCACATTTGCATATTTGTTGTTACTGGCAAATAGGTCCAGGTTATGCACCGACATTCTTATCTATTCCAGATTAGCATGACATGCTTTGGAGATGATTTTTTTGTTATTGTAAATGCATTAAGCTGACATGTTGAATCGGATATTGCATCGGCTATTGATTTACTTGTAATTGTTTTATTGTAATATCTTTTAGAGTTGACCTACTAAAATTGGTCGTAGGTTATGGTATATATGTAAGATCTTATTTGTAAGATCGATATGCGATAAGGATAAGGAATTGTAAGAAGGTATATGTGAGAATAAGCAGAGCTATACATGTAGACATCATTTGAAGGTGAAGCAAGGTATTTGTAAAGACAATCAGAACTACACCGGTACTAAATCCAGCATATGAAGATGCTATTTTGAGCAGTACATTCTTATTGGATTTAACCATCCAATTGTAGTTAGTGTGACTCCTATTTGTGTTTGAGCAGTGAGCTCTAGGCGCTTGGCCTTTCTACATGTGCAGACCCCATTTGTATACACATACTATCTGCAGTGGTATCATCTGATTGTGGGTAAGGTTTCTCACCATGGTTTTTCCCTTTACAGGGATTCCACGTACAAATATTGGTGTTATTTGTTGTGGATGCTATTGTCTTTATGTTTCATGCATTAATCTTTACCGGTACTTTAATTAACTGATAAACTGTCTACCGACATAAAGTTTGGTTTACCAGTATTAAGCATTAAGGTTGGTTAAGTTGTTTTTGGTTTGAATTTATTTGAAAACTAATTCACCCTCCCCCCCTCTCAATTGTCTCTGGGATCTAACAATTGGTATCAAAGCAGAGTTCTCTTTTTGGAGAAGTTTAACAACTTGAGGAGATCCAATGTCTACTAACTATTTCAGGAAGGACAATCCTAAACTTGATGGAACCAACTATGGAATATGGACGATCAGAATGGAGACACGTCTAAATTGCATTGGAAAGGACATTTGGGATGTTACAAAGAATATCTCTATAACTCCTACAACCAGTCAGCCTAATCCACCAAACTTGGCTAAAGATGAGGAAATGATTGCAAAGCAAGAGAAGCACTTTTTAGCGCATTAACATATCAGCAAATCATGGGATTATCAGATATGTCTATTGCTAAAACTATTTGGGATCATTTAGAAACATTGAATGAAGGAGATTCCATAGTCAAAATTGCAAAAATTGAAAGCTTCTGGGTCAGGTATGAAAATCTGAAAATGGAAGAAGATGAAAGGATTTCTGGTTTTATGGAAAGAGAATGAAATTGTTTCAGGCATTAAATGTTATGGAGGAACCTTAAGTGAAGATGAAATTGTTTCAAAAGTTTTAAGAGGATTGCCACCGGCATATAAAATGAAATTTACTACTATAAATGAGTTAAGAAAAATGCCTAATACATCAATAACTATGGATACATTGATTGGAAAACTTTCAGCATTTGAAATTGAGGAATTTGGTCTTGTTGCTACTATAAAGACAAATTTAGCTTTTAAGGCTTCAACATCATCTGCACCATCATTTGACAAGTCTGATTGGAAAGCCTTTTATGCAAGAGAACTTGAGGAAAGCAGGAGAGAAAATGAAGAACTTGAAGAAATTGAAGCACTATTTGCAAGGAAAATGCCTAAAGGTCCAGTTGGAAGTAAGTATGAAGGTAAAGCACCCTTTAAATGCTTTAACTATAATAAGATTGGTCATATGGCTTCTAGATGCCTTGATAGACATGCTAGATTAAGAGAATAAGCTAGAAGAACATACAAGCCTAACCCTGAATATCAGAGATACAAATTTAAGAAGAATAAAGATAAATCTTGTTATCTTGTTGATGAAGGAGTCACTGATGATTCTGATGAAGATCCGACAGACAATGGATGGGTTTTTGTTGCTATAACAGAAGATCAACTGACACCTACTGTTCAATTGGTAGAAGAAGCCCTGGTAGCTAAAGTTGAAGTTAAGGATGAATGGATCATTGATTCAGGATGTTCACATCACATGACTGGCGATAAAGGTAAATTCTTGAACTTTCAAGAATATAATGGAGGTCTAGTAAGATTTGGAGATGACAAAGCTAGTTTAATCAAAGGAAAAGGTACAATATCTCTTGATGGAAAGCATAATACTGACAATGTTTACTATGTAGAAGGTTTAAAGTATAATCTTTTGAGTGTTGGTCAATTAGTTGAAAAAAGATTTCAGTTACAACGCAAGAATGGTAAATGCAAAATTATGAATTGAACTAGTTTGGAAATTGCAACCGGTAATCAAACTAGACGTAACATCTTTCATTTGAATAACAGTGAAAAGACATGCTTGATTGCACATATTGATGAAAGTTGGCTATGGCATAAGAGACCCTATCATGTAAACTTTGATTGAATGGTAAAAATCAATATTACTAAGGCAGTTACAGATTTACCTAAGATTGTCAAACCTCACAATCCGGTATGTAAGAAATGTCAATTTGGAAAACAAGTTAGAACAACTTTTAAAAGTATTCTAGAAAAATCAAATAATTCTCTTGACTTAATTCATACTTAGTTATGTGGTCCAGCTAGAACTAAAAGCTTACAAGGTGATAGATATTTCATGCTAATCATTGATGACTATTCTAGAATGTGTTGGGTTACTTTTCTCAAAGAAAAATCAGAAGCACTTGGAAAGTTCAAACTATTCAAATCAATGGTAGAGAATGAAACCGGTAAGAAAACCAAATGTCTGAGATCAGATTAAGGAGGAGAATTCACATCTAAGGAATTTAATACGTTCTGTGAAGTGAATGGAATCAGAAGACAATTATTAGCACCTGGACACCACAACAGAATGGAGTTGTAGAAAGGAAAAAGAGAACTATCTTGGATACAGCCAGAAGTATGTTATCTGAAGAAAATCTTCCACATGTATTTTGGAGAAAGGCAGTAAGCATAGCGGTCTACACATTCAACATA
Source organism: Cryptomeria japonica (assembly GCF_030272615.1). Lineage (NCBI taxonomy): Eukaryota > Viridiplantae > Streptophyta > Pinopsida > Cupressales > Cupressaceae > Cryptomeria > Cryptomeria japonica. Next base: position 573,241,569 of record NC_081405.1, read on the forward strand.
GTTCACATCAAAGGAGAAACCGGTAAGACCCCTCATGAACTATGGTTTGGTATTACTCCTACTCTTAAATATTTCATAATATTTGGAAGTAAATGCTATATTAGAAGAGATGAGCATATTGGTAAATTTGATCCTAGAAGTGATGAAGGAATATTTCTTGGTTATTCATCTAAAAGCAAGGCATATAGATGTTTTAACAAGAGATTGCAGAAAATTGTTGAGAGTACAAATGTGAAGATTGATGAACAATTTAGAGGAACTTCGAGGTATATAGACTCTGAACCGACAACAAAGATACTAACAAAGGAACCTACATTGAATCCACCAGTACAGAATGAAGATCTAGTTACACCGGTATCATCTGAAAACTCCACTATGACTAAGGAACAACAACAACAAACAAAGACACCCTGGTATGTAAGACTAAATCACTCTGAAAATTAGATAATTGGGAACATGTATTAAGGAGTTATGACAATAGGAAGATTGGCAAATGAAGAGGTATGTCTTATTTCTCAAATTGAACCATCATCAATTAATGAGGCATGTGAATATAAACACCGGATTAAAGCTATGGAAGAAGAATTAGAAAAAAATTGAGAAGAATAACACATGGACATTAGTTCCCTGGCCTAAAGACAAAAATGTGATTGGAACAAAATGGGTATTCAGAAACAAACTTAATGAAGATGGTAAGACAATTAGAAATAAAGCAAGACTAGTGTGTAAGGGATATTCTCAGAAAGAAGGAATTGATTATAATGAAACCTTTGCACTGGTAGCTAGAATTGAGGCAGTCAAATTATTCTTGGCTTTTGCAGCACACAAGAACTAAAAAGTATATCAAATAGATATTAAATGTGCATTTTTGAATGGAGATCTCAAAGAAGAAGTTTACATTGAGCAACCTGATGTATTTTCTTTGACAGATAACAAAGATATGGTTTTCAAGTTAAGGAAATCTTTGTATGGGTTGAAGCAAGCTCCAAGAGCTTGGTATGCTAGATTGGATAAGTATCTTTTGAAGATTGGATTTTCTAAAGGTAATGCTGACAACAACTTATACTACAAAGTGACTAATGATGACATCTTGGTTATATAAGTTTTTGTTGATGATATAATTTTTGGAGGAGAAGATGAATTATGTAAAGACTTTTCTATTGAAATGCAACATGAATTTGAAATGTCTATGATTGGAGAGATAAAATTCTTTTTAGGATTGCAGATTTCACAGACTGATAAAGGTATATTCTTGAGTCAATCCAAATACTTGAAAGAGCTACTAAAGAATTTGGGATGGAGAACTTTAAACTGGTAAGCACACCTATGACTACAAATGACAAATTATCACTAAGAGATGAATCTACACCTATTAATCTGACTAGGTACAAATCTATGATAGGAGGCCTATTGTATTTGACACAAACAAGACCTGATATTATGAATGCAGTTTGTATTGTTTCAATATTTCAGAGTAATCCTAGAGAAAATCATGAATTAGCAGTTAAAAGGATTTTCTGGTACTTACAAGGTACTACAAATCTTGGCTTATGGTATCCTAGAGATGAAAACTTTGAATTATGTGCATACACAGATGTAAATTGGGCAGGAGATGTGGATGATAGAAAAAGCACCACCGGCGGAGCATTTTTTCTTGGAAGTAGATTAATTTCTTGGTTGAGTAAGAAACCAAGTTGTACATCTTTATCAACATCAGAATCTGAATATGTTGCAGCAGCAACTAACTATACGCAGTTATTATGGCTTAAGAAAATGTTGAAGGACATAAAGGTAAAATGCAAGGAACTTATAAATATCTATTGTGATAACACTACAACAATTGATACATCTAAGAATCCGGTATTACATTCTAAAACCAAACATGTTTCTTTCAAACTAAATTTTCTGAAAGAGAATGTTGAAGCAAAAGAAGTAAAACTGGTTTATGTGAATACTAAAGAGTAGATTGTAGATATTTTCACTAAACCTCTACCTAAAGAGACCTTTGAATATCTTAGAGATTAGCTTGGGGTCATACCCCCACCGGTAAGGACTTAGACAGTTGATTTTTGTCATCAACCGATAGAATTAACAGAGAAATCTTTTACTCTTGCTTTGATGAGGAGAGCTACTTCTCAGGGGGAGTAGATGGCATACTAAATTGGTTGGTATTTTGTATTTACATCTGGTCTTGTATTGGCTTTAGCATTTGATGTTAAAGGGGCGGAGATATCTATGGAAAAACACATTATCTTTTGGTGAGAGATTATTCATTGGGGGAGAGATTGTTACTTTGAGATTGATTACTCTCTGTATCTGAATTTTGATTTTAAGAGATTATTGGTTTTTGGTATTTGGCATTTTTGTTTTGGCACTTTGATGGTTTTTCCATCTTGCATTGCCATCAATGCTAAAGGGGGAGATTGTTGGTATTTTGGTATGGTTTTGTCATTGATGTCAACACCTATCAACACTTATCAACTCTGGCATTTTGAAGAATCAACAATATTCACCAGCAAGCAAGTGACTTATGCACTGTCACCGATATCTGGTACACCGGCATGATATAATGTTCACTGGCACTTGGAATGATATGGAAAACACTTGGTTATTTCAAAGACATCATTTGGACACTTTGTCTTGGAGATTTGTTCATTGGTATATTCGTATTTGCATATTTGTTGTTATCGGCAAATAGGTCCAGGTTATGCACTGATAGGCTTATCTATTCCAGATCAGCATGGCATGCTTTGGAGATGATTTTGTTGTTATTGTAAATGAATTAAGCTAACATGTTGAATTGGATATTGCATCTGCTATTGATTTACTTGTAATTGTTTTATTATAATATCTTTTAGAGCCGACCTACTAAAATTGGTCTTAGGTTATGGTATATATGTAAGATCTTATTTGTAAGATTGATATGTGATAATGATAAGGAATTGTAAGAAGGTATATGTGAGAATAAGTAGAGATATACACACAAACACCATTTGAAGGTGAAGCAAGGTATTTGTAAAGACAATCAGAACTACACCGGTACTGAATCTAGCATATGAAGATGCTATTTTGAGAAGTACATTCTTATTGGATTTAACCATCCAATTGTAGTCAGTGTGACTCTTATTTGTGTTTGAGCAGTGAGCTCTAGGCATTTGGCCTTTCTACATGTGCAGACCCCATTTGTATACACATACTATCTGTAGTAGCATCATCTGATTGTGGGTAAGGTTTCCCACCATGGTTTTTCCCCTTACAGGGTTTCCACATACAAATATTGGTATTATGTGTTGTGGATGTTATTGTCTTTGTGTTTCATGCATTAATCTTTACCGGTACTGTAATTAAATGATAAACTGTCTACCGGCATAAAGTTTGGTTTACCGGTATTAAGCATTAAGGTTGGTTAAGTTTTTTTTGGTTTGAATTTATTTGACAACTGATTCACCCCCTCCCCCTCTCAGTTGTCTCCGGGACCTAACAACATCATGGCCACCTCTACACAAAATGTCATACCTACCCATGTTAGTCAAGGGGTAAACTCCTCTAATCATAATTCCTTCATATATCCTCCTATGAGTCTTCCATTAGTTACCCAATCATCTCCCATGTACCTAGATATCAATGTCCCACATCCTGATTCACAACCCCTTCATTCAACAATGTTCCCCCTTCTTCTCAATCCAACATGTCTAATTTTAATCTCTCTACCAAAGCTACCATTAGTAGTCTATCCCAAACAATGTCTTCCTTATAACAACAAATTGTTTCTATGAATCAATCTAAGTATTCTAGAACACATAATACCACTGAGAGGGGGGTGAATCAGTGGTTTCTAAGATTTTTCTTTTTCTGATCTAACCTCAGAATACCAGTTATTCACTTAACTATTAAACAGTAATATCGGTAATGCAATAAAAAAAACCAAAGAGATCATTCACACACAAGTAACCCACAACACCATATTTACAAGGAAAACCCAATATGGGAAAAACCTCAGTGAGAAAAGCTGTTGGAGACTACTACTCCAATCCAGCCTCATAGGTAAAACACTAACTTACAAAGATTTTGGGCACCAACCCAAGGAGCACCAACCCCTACACCAAGCTTCACCTTGGTGATGTATATTGAAATACTATTTGAATACAATTAAGGCTTCTTGTTGCAAATGAATTCTACAACTCTTTGGACAAATAACTCTCTGCCAATTGACAGTCTTTTCTCTTCCACTGAATCTCACACTGTCGGTTGTGAGATATTTGTCTTTGTTTCTCAACCTTTGTTATCTTTCTCTCCTTCTCACACACAGTCTCTCAACACACTATTTCACACTAGGATGTTGCCTACTCTGCCACACCTTGCCAGTTAGGCTCAACTGCAAGTCTATAGTTCTGCCGATAGAATCCTCTCATAGGTATGCTTGCTCATGCACCCTAAAACTTTATTCAAATTATTTCTAAGGCTCCCAATACTTCTCCTTACATCCTCCTATTTTTTCACGTCCTTTTTTTTTTTTTTTTTTTTTTTCTGTCTTGAGCTCTCATTTCTTGTATAGTGATTTACGGGCAGAACGCAATTCAAAAACCTAAGGGATAAGGGTTTCCTCTTTTTGACACAATATTAGTGAGATCCAATCCTGCCTTTCTTGGATCAATCACTTGTCCTTCAAGGTTGCGCCTGCACATGGTTTCCATTGTCCAATGCACATTTTTTGGAAAATGGCAATCTCGAATTAAATCTCCTATCATGAAATCAGTCAACACATAAAGTGCTTCAGTATTTTCCTTTTTGAGGACTTCCTGAATTAGATTTCCTTTGCATAGATTTAGGCACCAACTGCTCCTTGATCTTCCTCTATCATTCCTTCTTCCTTGAGTTGCAATCAGTCAGATACAATCCCATGATTTGTAGCTCCTTCATTAATGGTGATTATCTGTTTCATCGACCCTATCGATAAGGCTTCACCAACCACAACATGATTTCCACCTCTACTCCACATGGCGTCAAAATGGTCAAGAGTTAGTTCAGAAAACACATACCGATACGACCCTTTTCTAAAAGAGCTTTCTTCTTCTGTTAACCAATAGAGCACCCTATATTGGTAGCACATCTTCACCTCCGATGGTCTGAGACAACTTTAACATTCTGCCTGTTCATCATAAGCAAGCAACCATCCTTCAGACTGGTTTGTAATTTACTGGTAGGCCTTCATTCCTTATACTCACCCTTATGTGAAAGTCCATCATGCCGGTTGACATCAATGACAACTTAGTGCCAAGTGCCAAAATGCCAACAAGTATAATGTGCCCACATTTGATGTAGCGAGCCCATTATCCAAAGACATTGTTTGTGCTATCCATCCTAAACATGTAGAATTTCCTCAATTGGAGCTCTACAATGAAAAAGGTGATCCTTTGACTCATGTGAAAATATTCCAAACTTTGTGTAGTGGCTTTACTCATGATCAAATATTGTTGGGTAAATTGTTTACTAGAACACAAAGGGGTAAAGCTTTGCAATGGTATTGTTCTTTTCCCCCTTATTCTATTACTTCTTTTTAACAATTGGCTAATTCTTTCATTCAACAATTTCACAATAATATTCGGCCTAAGATTACTTTGACTGATTTGAGGCATTGCAAGCAAGATGTGAAAGAAAAAGTGACAGATTTTATTGGTAGATATAAGAATTTGTTCTCAAATTTCTTTTCTTGTGCATGATCAAGATATTCAAATATTTTTTTTCTCTAATTTGTAAAAATATATTAGGCATAAACTTCTCTTTTTTGGGTTTAATTCCTTTACGTAGTTGTGCGCAGTATTTAACAATTATGACCTTATTGTGATTAAATTGGAGAAATCCTCTTCAATGGATTTGAATGATAAAAGTGAAAGTGCTCAACAAAATTTTGTGATGTTCAAACAAAATAAGAGATTCATCAAGTTCAATGACAACAACAATTCTCAAGTAGTAGGCAGAACAACAGGTGTGCCTTCTTTGTCCAAATAGTTTAGAAAATAATTCACTCCTCTTAATGAATCTTTGCATAGTATTATATTGCAATTGTTACAAAGGAATGTGTTGAAACTCCCCCCCCTGTTAAACTAATTGATACAAGTGAGCCTTTTTTGCCTTCTTATGACGCCAAATATTTTTTCCAATATCATCGTCAACCCAGTCATGACACTGAAAAGTGTTATTCTTTGAGAAGTAAAATTCAATACTTGATTGATAACAATACCATATTTGTAGCTAGTGTTAATGATAAGGGAAATAAATCCATAGCTCCTCCTAATCAAAATCTTCAAATTTTCACTGATCCTTTACCTTCGAATTCCACTAATGTGATTGAGACTGATCATTTTGCCTTCTCTCCCAATGAACTTGGTCTTGATTCTAACAATGTGGTGAACCTTATTGATAAAAATGAACCTCCTAATGACTTAAGTATCACATTTGATCCTAGTGAGACTATTGAAGCACTTGATGGCCCATTATATATCATTGTGAGAATTAAAGGCATTCCCTCTTGAGGAGTGCTAATTGATCCGAATTGAATGGTTAATGTGATAACTGGAGAATTTATTTATACTTTATAATTGCATCAAGTGACATATGAGGAATCTAATGTGGTGATTAAAATATTTGATGGTTTCTCTCATCCCACCATTGGTTCTATTTTTCTTCTCTTTGAGTTTGGTATTAAAGATTTATATGTTAACTTTGCTATCATTCCTACATCAGAACAAATTTGTGTGAAGTTGGGAAATCATTGGCTCTCTTCCATGAAAGTGATCCCTTCTACTATTCATAAATGCCTGAAATTCCCTCTTGATGATAAGATCATAACTATTAATCATAGCATGTACCAACCTATTGTTAGGAAAAGAGATGTTTGTCTTGATTATTTTTGGTCCAAACAATTCTAACATCTTAAACCAATAAGTGATTCTCTCTTTCAATCTTATCAAAAATGGAAGAATAAGATGATCTTATCTTTGAGAAAACCTAGAAATCCAATACTTAGGCTTCCTCTTGATGATCATATGCCTCTTCTTAAGGATAAGTGTATCATTCCTCCTAAGGAAAGAGATATTATTTCTCCTAAGGAAGAGTCTATTCCTTCTTCTAGGGATGAGTTTGTTTTTCCTCCCAAGGATACAAAAGTTCTTCCTCCTAAGCATAAACTTATTCCTCTTTCTAAGGATAAACATATTATTCCTCCTAAGGATAAACCTATTCCTCCACCTCATGATAGACCCGGTCTCCTTCCCACACATTCCATTCCTCCTCTATATGGTGTGGTTCCACCTCCTACATCTTTCAAAGGGAAATGATCAGACTCTCCTATTTTTCAACCTGAAAGACCCCCCCCTATGCATCCTTCCTTCAAAGAAGAAAATAAGCCTATGCCTAATGAACCTAAGCCTTCACAACCTTCAACTAAAACTAAACAAAATTTTTGTGTGAGAGAATATTGATGGAGACATCATGTGAGGTCTCATGAAGTAGCTTCCCAAACTATTTCTTCTCCCAAGACACCAACTCTTGAAATAATACCATTTGCTCAACCTTCCCCTAACCAAGAGGTTCAACCAAATTCTCCTAGATGCAAAATGATTATGACAAATTATGGTTCAAGTTCTATTCTTATTAGAGCTCCTATTTTTGTTAATCTTGATGAAGCAATAGGTGAGAATGTTGTTAATGATGAAAATTTTGATCCTAATATTTCAAATGATGAATATGAATATGTTGATGTTGACAATGATTTATCTAAACAATTTTCAAAAGCATTAATCCTAGCTCCTAGTGAGAGACAAAATGACTCATCATTAAGCATGGTCCTTGTTTGGAACTTGTGATAGCTCCATCTACTATGCTTGATGTGCCTCCTCTTGCATATTTTCCACCTTCACAAAATAGTGATGAGCAAGATCGGGGAGTGGATGATGGGTTTGGTTAGCTTCTTTAGCACCATAGATTATGTTTCTCTCTCCTCTATTTCTTGTTTGTGATCTTTGTCTATTTATCTCTTTGTTCTTCTATATGTTGTCCCTAGTGTTGTATACTTGAGGATAATGAAAAGAATTGATATCTCTTTTGGTCTCTTCCATGTTGACTCAAAAGACACATGTGCCCTTCTTCCATGGTGGTTTTTCTTTCTTTGGGGGATGAGGATGATTCTATGCATATATATAACATGATATACATTATTTATCATAAAAAAGCATAATGACCCCAGAGTTAAGTGAAACCACCCCATGTTTTGTGTTTTGTGATAATTATCCTTTAATTTTTCCTCTCTTGGGGGCTTATTATTGTGATAATGTGCTTGTCTTTTTGGGTGTATCCTACCTTAAATAAATTTCTCCTGATTAGGTATACACAATCGCTTTAACGTGGGGGCATACACTCCGCTCAATGATTCTCTCTCTTGCATACTTAAGTTACTAAGCGAACTTAGTATTTTTCTTTGTAATTTTGGTATTTTTCTTTTCATGACTCATAGTAAGAGAACCTTACTGGTTTGTAGTCATAGTTCTCTCTTTTTCTCTTTCTCATGATGTCCCTTTTATCTTGTCATCAAAGTTCTAAGATCCTAAAGTCCACTGGGGATTTAGTCTATCTTTCCTCATCGATGACTTAGTTAAAGTTTTTCAATGTGAACCCTTTGTACTTTACCAAGAATATGATTTAATTCATACTCCCACTAAAGTGGGAGCTAAATGTAGCATCCTAAAATTGCACCCTTTTACAATTTTTACTACATTGGTTCCCTACCTTAGTGTTTCGCCCCTTGGCCTGATTATGCTCATGCACCTCAAGAATTTCATTATTTTTTACATCTCCTATGTACTAGCAACTTATCCTATCCCTAAAAAAGGGGTAGGACTAGGGTACCATGCTCTAGTCCCCCATAATTTGGGCTCCATTTGACCCCTTGGTCCTATTTCAGAATTGAGCAAGATTTATCTCTCTGTGTCAACTCATGTCAGAAAATTAGCAATTTATCCAACGTGCATGTATAAATGGAGGTTTTCCCCTCTCATTTGAGATACATGAAGCATCTATTAGTCATCTATCAAGAATCCATCAATCACATGAGATCAAGCATTCAAGCATTCAAAAGAAATTGAGAATTTTCAGTCCTTCTTCAAGCTTTGGAGCAGCAATAAAGTCAATATTAAAGCATTGAAGTAGACATCTTTCATTTTGTTTTGTTAAAGACTTCATCAAGCCCTAATTCTATGTGGAGACAAACAAAACTTCACAAGGAGGTATGTCACTTTATTTTGAGTCATTATTCAACATCTCCCTCAAAAGGAAAACCTTTCTACTACAACAATTTCAATTATCTTTATCTCAATTTCACGGTTAATTCTAAAATTGGGGTTTTACCTAAGGCAAGCTCCTATCCCCAACACATTTCCCTTTCTTTTTATGTGTAGGAAATTGGTACAAAGTTTTATTCCTGAGAGTAAGAATTATTTGTAGAGACGAATCAACCCTCTTTAGTGTGTGAAAAAGTAGGAGGACTAGGGAGACGAGCACATCATTCCCGACATTTTTAGAGCTTTCTTAGGGGTTAGATTTGAATCTGCATATACTGCTCAGATCCTCGTGTGTGAAAAAATCCCACATTATTAGCTCGTTGTTTTCTCTGTTTTACCTTCATTTTTTAGCATTTCAACTCACAAAAGAGAAAATTCCCAAATCAATCCAATTAGTATTTGGTCTTAATCTTTTCTATTTTTTGACCGAATATACTAGATTCTCCCTCTTTTGAATGTAATGGTCAACCCAAGCAAAAATTAGTGGTTTTCTCCCTCTAATGGTGGAAACCCTATTTTTTCACCATTATAGTGTTTCATGTTGGTTATAGTATGCTTTGATGCATCTTCTTCTTAAATTGGTCTACCAATTCACTGTCTCCTTGTGCACACAAAAAGGTCATCTTGTCATCCTATTTTGCATCCTTCTTCCTTAATTGCAAAGTCATCTTTCAAGTATACCCGTGAGGGACCATTGAATTCACCTTGTACCTAAGAACTGTTGGCATCTACATGAATATTGCATTAATGAAATGTTATGTTGTCATTAATGTCAATTAATTGGTAATAATGTTTGTATAATGTTGTTTTGTAACCGGTAGGAAGAGCTAGTAAAGGGAATTGCAACCGGTAGGTGAGTATGTGGAGGAAACTAGTATTACTTATGAAATGGAGAGATGAACTAGTGACCCTACCTATAGTTGAGACCAAACCCTAACCGATAGAGCTTGGTGAATTAGTTGAAGTAGTTTATGATCAAATGATGAATGGTAAAGATTATGACACGTATGCATGTTGTATGAGAAAAGTTTTAAATGATTCATGCGCATAGAGATAACAGTTTTTTGTCTTTGGAATGAGCAAGTTCATTGCATGTAATGGAAACCACATGATGAGTTATAGAGTTTGATGAAGCGGTGATCAAGGAGTGGTCAAGGTTATCTTGAATGATGTGGAGTGATTTCTATGTAATTTGTTATGTAATCCAATGATTATACTTGAACCAATTTTCTTGTAATCTCTATGAGATAATAAGATTTGTGTTGTGTTACCGACCTGTTGATTTGTTTATAAGGTCGATGAGTTGTTTTGTTGTAGAGTTGGCAATTTGTGATTGAGAGTAAGAGAGAGTGGTTGCCAAACTTGATAATGTATCTGCAATATGTGTAAAGATAGATAAGAGCATGAAAAGGATCTGAACACGCAAATGTAGTGCTATTCAAACAGATCAACAAACCCCTGTTGTTTTCTAACAATTACAATAGTCAAATCCCCTAGCCGGGTAAGATCTAACAAGCTTAGTGTTATTCAAATCCCCTAACTAGGTGGTCCATTAGCTTGGATTTCAAATCCTCTATCGAGGTTACTCCTTACAGGGTATTACTTCTAATAGGGCATTATAGTCAATCCCTTAACCGAGTGGTCCCTAATAGGATCTATTCTTAACAAGAATTTTGTAAAGCTTTAACAGGCTTGGCTCCTAACAAGGCAAACTTTAAAAGAGTTCATAATACTTGTGGGTATTCATCCCCACCATGGTTTTTCCCATTTGGGTTTCCACATCAAAAATATTGTGTCAAGTGGTGAATGCTTTTGTGGTTATGTTTACTATGGTTAAATTGCTTAACTACTAAATCCACTTTGATATGATATGATAATTGATAGCAATCTGAAATATGTTTTACTACTTTCAGTAAAGTATTTGAATGATTTGGTTAAACGGATTCGAGAGTTTCAAGTTGTTTTACTATTAGTTTGTTATAATAGTTAATCGGTTTACTTGTTAGTAATATTGCATTTGAAAATTCAATGTCTAAACCAGTTAGTTTAGAGTTTGACTTGAGAGGTTGATTTTGAAATTGGTGAAAGTCTAATTTTTTTTCTATCTATTGATTCACTTCCCCCCCTCTCAGTAGTTGACCAGATCCTTATTTATTCATCATACCATCAATTGGTATCAAATCTTTTCTAGGTCCTCTAAATGTTTAAGCCTAACATCTTGAGGTAAAGATCTTGTAGAAAATGATGAAGAAAGAAGGTCTGAAGTTTAATAGAGAGAACTACAGAATATGGAGTGATAGAATAAAAATATATATCAAGATTCTAGGAAGTCAATACTGGGAACATGTTGTTACTCAATATGTTGCATATAGTGGGACTATGTCTAATGATCAAAAGAAAAAGCAACAAGAAAACAATCAAGCATTGGAGGAAATTATCAGTTCTTTGTCTGATGCAAAGTATGTTGATGTCCATGGTCTAGAGACTTCTTATGAGGTATAGAAGAAACTTGAGGAAATTTATAGCGGTGATGAGCATGTGAAGATTCCCAAAGAAGAGAGTCTAAGAGGAAAATTTGATGACATGCAGATGACTGAAGGTGAAAATATTCAATAGTATGGTCAGAGGATCAAGGAGATAGTTGGTGAGATCAAGAGTGCTAGTGGTAAAGTGGAAGGTGCCACAATGATTAGTAAGGTGTTGAGAACCCTGCTACCAGTCTATGCTATCCGAGTTGCAACCATTCAGGAGATAAAGTCTATTGATAAAACTAAGGTAACTCTTGATTCCATCATTGATAAGCTTACTGCATTTGAATTAAATGGTTATGATGGTAGTGCTTAGAAATTTGAGGCTGCATTTAGAGCTTCATTTTCTCCCTCATCTATGAGGAAAAGTAGAGATGTCAGTCATAGTTACGAATCAAGATCTAGCAGAGAATTTGATGATTAAGATAGTCTGGTAGAGCTTGAAGCATTGTCGGCCAAGCGGTTGCCCAAAGGTATCGGTAAGTAGAAAGGTAAATTACCTTTGAAATGATTTGCATGTAACAAGATTGGACACATTGCAGCTAACTATCCCAATGGTGACAATGAGCACAAGCGTGAGAAGTTTAAGAAGTACAAAGGAAAAGGAAAAAGATATTGTCTCATTGCAGTTGATGGTGGTATCACTGATGAGGAATTTGAGGGAGATGCTAATGAAGATATTATCCTTTTTCCATTCTAGAGGAGACATCTGATCAGAAGGCATTAGTTTCTCGCATGGATAGTTCTGATGATTGGATCATAGATAGTGGTTGTTCACACCATATGACCGGTGACCAGAAAAAATTTATTACTTTGAAGGAATTTGATGGAGTTGTGAGATTTGGTAATGACTCACTCTGCATGGTAAAAGGAAAGGGAATTATTTCTCTTAATGGAAAGGGCAGTGTTGATGATATCTACTGGGTTGAAGGATTAAAGTACATTCTTTTGAGTGTTGCACAACTCAATGATAGAGGTTATCCATTGGAACTTAAGAATGGAATGTGCAAAATCTATGGGAACAAAGGTGAACTAATTTCAACTGGCTAGCAGACAAAAGGTAACCTGTTTCACTTGAATCCTAAAGTCAACAACTGTTTAATTTATAGAATAGATAATAGTTGGCTTTGGCATCGGAGATTTTGTCATACAAATTTTGATAACATTGTCAAAGTTTGTAAGTCCAAGTCAATGAGAGGTTTGCCTCAGTTGGACAAACCGGTTAATTCTCTGTGTAAAGAATGTCAGTTGGGAAAGATGACATCCTCAACTTTTAAGAGAAAATCTTTTTCAGCAAAACATTTGATGGATCTAGTTCATACAGATCTTTGTGGACCCATAAGGACTAAAAGTATTCAAGGTGACATATATTTAATGATCTTCATTGATGATTTCTCAAGAATGATGTGGGTCACATTATTGAAGGATAATTCATAAGATTTTAGTAAGTTCAAGGCATTCAAGGCCTTAGCTGAAAAGGAAAGTAGTAAGAAGATAAAGTGTTTGAGGACTGATCAAGGTGGTGAATTTACTTCTGAGGAATTCAGTAGATATTATGAAGAAAATGGCATCAAGAAGCAACTTTCTGCACCGAGGACACCACAACAAAATGGGATTATAGAGATGAACAACCAATCAGTTGTTGAAGCTTCTAGAATGATGTTGATACAAGGAGGTGTAGAAAAAACTTTCTGGAGAGAAGCTGTCAGTACACCTGTCTACACTATGAACCAGATACTGGTAAAAAGAGGTAAGGATAAAACTCCTTATGAATACTAGTATGGTAGATCACCTAATGTCAATTATTTTAAGATATTTGGTTGTAAATGTTTTATTAAGAGAGGTGACTATGTTAGCAAGTTTGAGGCTAATAGTGATGAAGGCATATTTCTTGGTTGCTCCACCAAGAGTAAGGCCTACAAATGTTACAACAACCGAACACACAGAATCATTGAAAGTGTTGATGTTAGAGTGGATGAGTATCCTGAAGTCTCAGGAGAGACTAGTGTGGAGAAAAAGGAAGAAGATCCTTGTATTTTGATTTTGGAACAAGAATCGATGAAACCAAAAACTGGTAAAGAGAATTTTGTTGTACTAGTTCAACCAGAATAGGTAGATTCAAAAGAATACGATGATAATGAAGAAGAAGAACCTGAAGATAATGATCATTTCATTATGAGGTATGTGAGATTCAATCATAATCCTAACCAAATTATTGGAGATAAAGATGCTGGAGTGTTAACCAGAAGAAGAATCAGAGAGAATTTTTGAATGATCTCCACTATTGAGCCTAGAACTGCTAAGGAAGCATTTGGAGATGATCACTGGATCAAAGCTATGGAGGAGGAGCTTGATCAAATTGAGAAGAACAACACATGGACCCTAGTACTTGGAGCAATGAATAAAAATGTGATAGGTACTAAATGGGTATTCAGGAACAAACTAAATGAAGATAGAGTAGTAGTTTGAAATAAAGCTAGATTGGTATGCAAAGGTTATGCACAGGAAGAAGGAGAAGACTATGGTGAGAATTTTGCACCAGTTGCTAGACTGGAAGGTGTCAGGACTTTACTTTCTTTTTCAGCACATAAGGGATTCAAAGTATATGAGATGGATGTGAAGTTAGCATTTCTAAATGGAATAATGGAAGAAGTATACATTGAGCAGTCAGATGGTTATTCTTTGACTGATACAAAAGATATGGTATGTAAATTGCACAAGGAAATATATGGTTTGATGAAAGCACTGAGAGAATGGTATGAGAGGCTACATTCACACCTGATGAAGATAGCTTTTCAGAGAACCAATGAAGACAACAACATACATCTCAAATCTGAAGGAGATAAGATACTAGTTAGTGAAGTGTTTGTAGATGATATCATATTTGGAGGCAATGATGACATAATTAAAGACTTTGCAAATGAGATGAAAAGTCAGTTTGAAATGTCTCTAGTGGGAGAGATAAAAAATTTCATAGGATTGAAAACTTAGCAAATGAAGAGTGGTATTTTTATCACACAGTCTAAATATGTGAAAGAGGTATTGAAGACATTTGGAATGAGTGATTGTAAACCAGTTGAGACACCAATGATTACAAGTTGTAAATTGTCTAAGGAAGATGAAGCCACATCTGTTGATGAAAAGGAGTACAAATCCATGATAGGGAAATTGCACTATGTTGTTCACAATAGACCGGATATAGCTCATGCAGTTGGTCTAGTTGCTAGATTTCAAAAGAATCCAAAAGAGACACACTTGATAGCAACCAAGAGAATATTTAGATATTTGAAAGGTACTATTTGTTGGTATTTTGGTATGGTTTTGTCATTGATGTCAACACCTACTAAAACACTAGCACTTTGGAGATCCAATAGCATTCACCGGCAAGCAAGTGACTATTGCATAGTTACTGGTATTTGGTACACCGGCAAGATATAATGATCACCGACACTTAGAGAGATATGGAAAACACTTGGTAATGTCAAAGAAATCATTTGGACATCTTGTCCTAGAGTTTTGTTCATTGGTATATTCATAGTTGCATATTTGCTGTTACCGGCAAATAGGTCTAGGGTTACACGAGCAGGTTTATCTTTTCCAGATCAACATGGCACGCTATGGAGATTATTAATTATTGTTGTAAATGCATTAAGCCGACATGTTCAATAAGTTATTGCATCAGATATTGTATTGTTTGTAAAATGTTTTTATTGTAATATCTTGTAGAGATGACCTACTAAAATTGGTCTTAGGTTATGGTATATATGTAAGATCTTATTTGTAAGATCAAATGTGGAATGCGGAAAAGGATTGTGTGAAGGTATATGCGAGATTAAGCACAACTATACATGCAGACATCATTTGAAGGTGAAGTTAGGTTTTTGTGAAAGCATGTTAGCATTACACCGGTACTAAATCCAACATATGAAGATGCTATTTTGTACAGTATATTTTTATTGGATTCAACCATCCAACTGTAGTCAGTGTGACTCCCATTTTGTGATTGAGCAGTGAGCTCTAGGCACTTGGCCTTTCTGCATGTGCAGATCCCATTTATGTACACTTACTATCTACAGTAGTATCATCTGATTGTGGGTAAGGTTTCCCACCATGGTTTTTCCCCTTATAGGCTTTCCACGTACAAATATTGGTGTTATGTGTTGTGAATGACTTTTTGTTTATGTTTCATGCACTAATCCTTACCGGTATAGCAATTAACTATTAAAACTGTCTACCGACATATTGAACTGCTTTATTGGTATTAAGCATTAAGTTGGTTAAGTTGTTTTTGGTTTTTGTTGCTCTAACAGAAGATCAACCGGCACCTACTACTCAACCGGTAGTACATGCTCTAGTAGCTAAAGTTGAAGTAAAGGATGAATGGATCATTGATTCAAGATGCTAACATCATATGACAGGAGACAAAGGTAAATTCTTGAACTTTCAAGAATAAAATGGAGGCTTAGTGAGATTTGGAGATGACAAAGCTTGTTCAATCAAAGGTAAGGGTACAATATCTCTTGATGGTAAGCATAACACTGACAATGTTTACTATGTTGAAGGATTAAAGCATATTCTTTTGAGTGTTGGTCAATTAGTTGAGAAAGGATTTTAGTTACAATTTAAAAATGGAAAATGCAAAATCATGAATAGAACTGGTTTGGAAATTGCAACCGGTAATTAGACTAGAGGTAATATCTTTCATTTGAATAACAGTGAAAAGACATGCTTGATTGCACATATAGATGAAAGTTGGTTATGGCATAAGAGACTCTATCATGTAAACTTTGATTGCATGGTGAAGATCAGTACCACTAAGGTAGTTAGAGATTTACCTAAAATTGTCAAACCTAAAATACAGTATGTAAGGAATGTCAATTTGGAAAACAAGTTAGAGCTAGTTTCAAAAGTATTCCAGAAAAATCCAGTAATGCTCTTGATTTGATTCACACTGATTTATGTGGTCCAGCTAGAACTAAAAGCTTACAAGGTGATAGATATTTCATGCTAATCATTGATGACTATTCTAGAATGTGTTGGGTTACTTTTCTTAGAGAAAAATCAGAAGCACTTGGAAAGTTCAAACTGTTCAAAGCATTGGTTGAAAATGAAACCAGTAAGAAAATCAAATGTCTAAGATTAGATCAAGGAGGAGAATTTACATCTAAGGAATTTAATAGATTCTGTGAAGTGAATGGAATTAGAAGACAACTATCAGCACCTCAGACACCACAGCAAAATGAAGTTGTTGAAAGGAAAAACAGATCTATCTTGGATGTAGCAAAAAGTATGTTATCAAAAGAAAATCTACCACATGTATATTGGAGAGAAGCAATTAGTACAACCGTCTATACATTCAACAAAGTTCACATCAAAGGTGAAACCAGTAAGACCCCTCATGAACTATGGTTTGGTAATACTCCTACTCTTAAGTATTTTAGAATTTTTGGATGTAAATGTTATATCAGAAGAGATGAGTATATTGGAAAATTTGATCCTAGAAGTGATGAAGGAATATTTCTTGGTTATTCATCTAACAACAAGGCATATAGATGTTTTAACAAATGATTGTAGAAAATTGTTGAAAGTACAAATGTAATGATTGATGAACAATTCAGAGGAACTTCAAGGTATATAGACTCTGAACCGGCAACCGAAATTTTGACAAATGAACCTACTCTAAATCCACCGGTACAGAATGAAGATCCAGTTACCCCGGTATCATCTGAGGATTGCATAGTAATTGAGGAACCACAGCAAACAAAGACACCCCGGTATGTAAAACTGAATCATTCTGAAGATCAGATAATTGGAAACAAGTTTAAAGGAGTTATGACAAGAGGAAGATTGGAAAATGAAGAGGTATGTCTTATTTCTCAAATTGAACCATCATCTGTTAATGAGGCATGTGAAGATAAATTTTGGATTAAAGCTATGGAAGAAGAATTAGAACAAATTGAGAAAAATAACACTTGGACATTAGTTCCCCGACCTAAAAAAAAAAATGTAATTGGAACCAAATGGGTATTTAGAAACAAACTTAATGAAGATGGTAAGGTTGTCAAAAATAAAGCAATACTAGTGTGTAAGGGATATTCTCAAAAGGAAGGAGTTAATTACAATGAAACCTTTGCATCGGTAGCTATAATTGAGGCAGTCAGATTATTTTTGGCTTTTGCAGCACACAAGAACTAAAAAGTTTATCAAATGGATAGTAAATGTGCATTTTTGAATGGAGATCTTGAAGAGAAAGTATACATTGAACAACCTGATGGATTTTCTTTGATAGATGACAATGATATGGTTTGTGGGTTAAGAAAAGCTCTATATGGATTAAAACAAGCTCCAAGAGCTTGGTATGCAAGATTGGATAAGTATCTTTTGAAGATTGGTTTTACTAAAGGAAATGTAGACAACAATTTATATTACAAAATAACTAATGATGACATCTTGATTATAGAAGTATTTTTTGATGATATAATTTTTGGAGGAGAAGATGGATTATGTAAAGAATTTTCTATTAAAATGTAGCAAGAATTTAAAATGTCTATGATAGGAGAAATAAAATTCTTTTTAGGATTGTAGATTTCACATACTGATAAAGGTATACTCTTGAGTCAATCCAAGTACTTAAAAGAGTTATTAAAGAAATTTGGGATGGAGAACTCTAATCCGATAAGCACACCTATGACAACAAATGACAAATTATCACAAAGGGATGAATCTACACCTGTTAATCCAACTAGATACAAATCTATGAAGGGAGGTTTACTATATTTGACATAAACCAGACCTAATATTATGAATGCAGTATGTATTGTTTCAAGATTTCAAAGTAATCATAGAGAAAATCATGAATCAATAGTAAAAAGGATTTTCCGGTACTTACAAGGCACTATAAATCTTGGATTATGGTACCCCAGAGATGAAAACTTTGAATTATGTGCATACACTGATGCAAATTGGGCAGGAGATGTGGATGATAGGAAAAGCACCACCGGCAGAGCATTCTTTCTTGGAAATAGATTAGTCTCGTGGTTGAGTAAGAAACAAAGTTGTACATCTTTATCAACAACAAAATCAAAATATGTTGCAGCAGCAACTAACTATACACAGGTACTATGGCTTAAGAAAATGTTGAAAGACATAAAGGTAAAATGCAAGGAACCTATTACTATCTATTGTGATAACACTACAACAATTGCTATATCTAAGAATCCAGCACTACATTCTAAAACAAAACATGTTTCTATCAAACTAAATTTTCTAAGGGAAAATGTTGAAGAAAAGGAGATAAAACTAGTTTATGTGAATACTAAAGAGCAGATTGTAGATATTTTCACTAAACCTTTGCCTAAGGAGACTTTTGATTATCTTAGAGACCAGCTTGGAGTCATACCACCACCAGTAGAGACTTAGACAGTTAATGATTGTCATCAACCAACAGAATTAACAGAGAAATCTTTTATTCTGGTCCTTGATGAGGAAGCTACTTCTCAAGGGGAGTAGTTGGTATATTGAATTAATTGGTATTTTGTATATGAACTTGGTTTTGTTGTAACTTTGGCATTTGATGTCAAAGGGGGAGAGATTGGTATGGAAAAAATTTGAAAAACACAAGGAAAACACGTTGCTCCTAGGGGAGAGATTGTTGTTTGGGAGAGATTATTACTCTCTATATCTATATTTTGATTTTTGGTTATGATCTTTTTGGAGATTGTTGGTTTTTGGTATTTGGCATTTCTGTTTGGGTACTTTGATGGTTTTTCCATCTTGTGTTGCCATCAATGCCAAAGGGGGAGATTGTTGGTATTTTGGTATAGTTTTGTCATTGATGTCAACACCTACTAAAACACTAGCACTTTGGAGATCCAACAACATTCACTGGCAAGCAAGTAACTATTGCATAGTTACTGGTATCTGGTACACCGGCAAGATATAATGATCACCGACACTTAGAAAGATATGGAAAACACTTGGTAATGTCAAAGACATCATTTGGACATCTTGTCCTGGAGTTTTGTTCATTGGTATATTCATAGTTGCATATTTGTTGTTACCGGCAAATAGGTCTAGGGTTACACTGGTTGGTTTATCTTTTCCAGATCAACATGGCATGCTATGGAGATGATTAATTATTATTGTAAATGCATTAATCCAACATGTTCAATCAGTTATTGCATTGGTTATTGCATCAGATATTGTATTGTTTGTAAAATGTTTTTATTGTAATATCTTGTAGAGCCGACCTACTAAATTTGGTCTTAGGTTATGGTATAAATGTAAGATCTTATTTGTAAGATCAAATGTGGAATGCCAAAAAGGATTGTGTGAAGTTATATGCGAGATTAAGTAGAGCTATGCACGCAGACATCATTTGAAGGTGAAGCTAGGTTTTTGTGAAAGCATATCAGCATTACACTGGTACTGAATCCAGCATATGAAGATGCTATTTTGTGCAGTACATTCTTATTGGATTTAACCATCCAACTATAGTCAGTGTGACTCCCATTTTGTGATTGAGTAGTGAGCTCTAGGTGCTTCGCCCTTTTGCATGTGCAGACCCCATTTATGTACACTTACTATCTGTAGTAGTATCATCTGATTGTGGGTAAGGTTTCCCACCGTGGTTTTTCCCCTTACAGGGTTTCCACGTACAAATATTGGTGTTATGTGTTGTGGATGACTTTGTGTTTATGTTTCATGCACTAATCCTTACTGGTATAGCAATTGTAGCGTCCTAAAATTGTGACACTTGCAATTTCAACCACATTTGGGTCTTCATGATGGCAATGCAACATGGAACCTGAATGGAGACCCCGAAACTTGTTCATGACATCAAAAACTGCATTTCTCAGCACCCTGGCCTAATCCTCCTTGCACCCTGCTGTCCCTGGAGGTGGGAACATGGCGCCCTGGTCCCCCAGGACCATGGCGCCCAACGCCCTGGTCCCTGGCCCTATTTTGGGCCCGGTCTCCTATGGGGCTTCGGGTCTTTATGTTTGCAATTTGGAAAATAGTACTTCCTGGTCAGCCTAAGGTCAGGAAAATCAGTCTTTCAACCCTAATTGACAAGTATATAAACTACATTTCCTCTCTCAAAAAGGGAGGAGGAGATATGTGTGCAAAGGCGCGAAAGCAATATTCAAGCATTCAAACATTCAAGCATTCAAGCATTCCTTCAAGCAATTGAACATTCTAAGTCTCCATTCAAGGCTAAGTGTTGCATTCAAGACAAGGATTCAACCATTGAAGAGGAGATCACATACAACACATTACATACAACATACATTACACCTTCGCATGTAAGAATACAAACATTCTTACAACAAGGTATCAGTACTTGTTTACATAACAAACATTTACATTTACAACATTCTCATTTCTTGGTTAATTCCAAAACTGGGGTTTGACCTAAAGGAAAACCCCTCATCCCTAACCCCCCAATTGTCCTCTCTTTTCTGTGTGTAGGTTGTAGGTACGCGGCTGTAATTGAAGATCTGGAATCCTTGTGCAGAGACGAACAGATCCACCTTCGTTTCACGGATTTTTTGGAGGACCGTGTGCACGTCGGGCGCCATCGTCCTGTCAACTTTTGCTCAAATTTGCAGAAAAGCACCGTCTCGACATTTTACTACTAATTCCAGGTCCGCAGCTTCATCCCATATCCCTATCTCTGTTTATAAGCGAATCTTTACTACTTTTCATGCATTCCTAGTTCAATCTTTCTATCTACATTTCTTTACAAAAGAGGGTATCCTTGATGTCTTAACCCTTGAAACTCATATAGAATCCAATATTGCATTGCGTGGGATTGGATCTTGTGGGTTTCAACCCCTCTTTTGAATGTAAAGTCTCCCCTAAGTGAAAACCATCAACCCTAGTGACTCTCCCTTCTCTCTCCTCGGAGTTGGGGAGGGGAGAACGACTAGGGTTCAATTTTTCCGCTTTACATTTTGGTGAACCCGACATGAACATCCTCATTCTGATTATTCATGGTTAGATCTGAAAAATTTGCCTTCCTAAATTTCCATGTTTGATCTTTTGCAAATTTTAGAGGTTGATTGCATAAAAATCCTAAAATTTTCTTTTTAGTAATTAAACTTGTGAAATGTTTAATTGTTAATGCTTGTTTCAGATCTACCTTTCTGTTGCAAATTGTCAATTCATATTTGTGCTTTAATTCTGAAAATTAAGTGGTTAAATGTCAAAACCCTAATTTTTAAGACCTTCTTGATTCAACCTTTGACTGATAATTTCACTGATCAAAACACTTCCAAATCGGCTGTAATTTTGGATTCCACAATAAAATCACAATATCTTTCATCCCTGAAAATTTGGAAAAAAGTTGCAAGGACCATGTGCACCCCGAGCGCCATCGTCCCCGACATTTTTTCTGAAACTTCGGGAGCTAGATCTTACTGTATTTTTCTGCTAAAATCTAGAATTTTGGCTGATTTTATCAATTCTAACACTTTCAAAATTAAAGTCAAAGTTGGTCTAGCGATTGCTTGGATTGAGGCTTCTAATCATTCAAAAATTGTTGAAATTGAAATTTTTATCAAAATTGTGTTTCTTGCAATCCTAAATCTGAAAAGTGTGTTGGTGTTCATTCAGAATTTCAGTGTTTTATTCAAATTTTTACAATGTGTGACTTTTGAAATTAAGTGTTTAATTGTAACAACCTTGATTTCCACTTTCAAATTCAAATTTTGCATGAAATCGAGTCAACTTTTAAATTTCAAAGCCTACATTGCTTTCAACATTCCCTCTAAAATCATAAAATTCAAAATTTCAGTTTCCCCCTCCTTTTCAAAGTTCAAATTTTGCATTTTTCAACAATCTTGGTAGGGTTCAATTTTGAGATTGCAACTTTAATTTGGCCTATCTATAGATCGTAAAATCACTCAATTTTTTTAGATCAGCTTTAAAATCATCATTACTTTCATCCCTGAAAATTTCGAAAAAAGTTGCGAGGACCGTGTGCACTCCGAGCGCCACGGTCCCGGACATTTTTTCCGAAATTTCGGGAGATTGTCTTGATTGCATATAACAACTTAAATCTAGGAGATGGGCTGATTTAATTGAAATTTGCTACCTCTAAAATTCAAAATCTTCTCTCTCTCTTTAGTGCATGAGTTTTACAACAATAAGCCCTACTTACACTATTCTCGTTAGACGAAGCCTTAGAATTAAGTCCTTCCAAGGTGTAATTACCGAGGAGATGGAACCTAATTTGAATGGCCTTTTTAACGAGGACATGGGTAATTCCTCTAATCCTCTTAATGATGAAGAAGCTCTCCATGAGGTTTCTGTAGAACAACTTTCAAAATTGGATAACCAATTTGATGATTTTCGACAATGGATGTCTCAAGAATACCCTGATAGTGAAGCTCATTCATTAATTGAAGGTCTAAAACATATGGTTCAAAGTGATAAGAATGGAATTGATATTTTGCGTGGTATTGCACACATTGTGCATTCAAATGTGATGCCTATGAAGAGTTGTGCCGAAACCTTAGGTTATACACAACCTCCTACTCAAGTTAATCATTCTATTCCTTTGGCGACTCCTATTGCTAGTATACCTACTTTTACATCAAACATAATGACTACTTCAATACAAGACATTCCGCCTATGATCACCAGTCATGGGGGCAATCTCTCTTCTTCAATCAACCCTCTTCCTTCATTCAATCCGACTTCTTCATTCATTCCTTCAGTGAGTGTTCCTCTCATATCTCCACAAATGAACATGACACAAGGGGGCAATTCGTTTAATCATTCCATTCCTCCTTGTAGTGTTCCTCCTGTCCAATCATCTCCTATGACTAACTATCATAGTGTTCGACCACCTTACTCTCTACCTTCTTTCAATAACATAACACCTCCATCACAATCTAACACGTCTAATATGAACTCTTCGACTGAAGCGACCATTAACAATCTTGCACAAACTGTGTCTTCTTTACAACAACAAATTGCTTCTATGAATCAATCTAAGTTTAGTGTGCCCACATTTGATGTTGCAAGCCCACTTTCTCTTGACATTGTTTGAGCTATCCCCCCTAAACATGTTGAAATTCCACATTTGGAACTTTATAATGGTAAGGGTGATCCTCTAACACATGTTAAGACCTTTCAAACAATATGTACTGATTTTGCTTATGACCAAAGGTTGCTTGCAAAACTGTTTACTAGAACATTAAGAGATAAAGCCTTACAATGGTATTGCTCATTGCCTTCCTATTCAATTTCTTCTTTCGAACAACTTGCAAATGCTTTCATTCAACAATTTCAAAACAATATAAGTTCTAAAGTTACTTTGATTGATTTAATGCATTGCAAACAAGGTGTTAAAGAAAAAGTGACTGATTTCATTGGTAGATATAAGCATTTGTATGCTCAAATTTCTTTTCCAGTGCTTGACAATGATATTCAAAGAATCTTTATTTCTAATTTACAAAAAGATATTAGAGAAAAACTCCTGTTTTCTGAGTTTACTTCTTTCCAACAGTTGTGCGCAACTCTTCACAATTATCAACTAACTGTGAGTCAAATGGAACAATCACATCCTATGGCTCCGAGTGATAAGGGTGATAGTAGTCAACAACCATTTGGGAAGTTTAAACCAAACAAAGAGTCCATTAAATTCAATGAAAACATCATCAACAACAATGTGAATGCAGCATCAGGTGTGCCTCCTATTTCTAAATTTTTCAAGAAAGAAAGAAAGTTTACTCCTTTGAATGAGTCATTGCATAGTATTATGAATAAGTTATTAGAACAAAATGTGCTTACTCTTCCTCCTATAAGGCAAATAGATCCTGCAAAGATTAATTCACCCTATTTTGATAATAAATCTTTTTTTCAATTTCATCGTCAACCTGGGCATAATACTGAAAAATGTTTTGCTTTAAAAGGTAAAATTCAAGATTTGATTTATAATAATACTATCTCTGTTTCCGGTGTGAATGATAAAGGCAACACATATGTAGCTCCTCCTAACCAAAATCTTCAGATTTTTACTGATCCATTGCCTTCTCATGCCTCTAATGCGATTGATACTACTGATTCCTCTGTCTCACCTGATGATCTTGTGTCCATGACTCCGAATGTGATTAACTTTGTGGAACAGCAGAAAATCCCCAAAGAACCTTCCATCACATTTGATTCCAGTGAAACTATCAGGGCACCTGATGGTCCTTTATATATAGTTGCAAAAGTCAAGAATACACCTTGTCGTGGAGTGCTTATTGATCCTTCTTGCATGGTTAATATCATTACTGAAGAATTTCTTTTTACTTTGCAATTGAATCAAGTGATCTATGATGAAACAGATGTGGTTGTGAAACTATTTGATGCATTTTCTTCTCCTGCAATTGGTTCTATTACATTACCTATTGAGGTCCATAACAAATCCCTTGATGTGGACTTTGCTATTATTCCATCATCCGAACAATTTCGTGTGAAGCTAGGCTATCCTTGGCTATCTTCCATGAAAGCTATTGCTTCTCCTATTCACAAGTGTTTGAAATTTCCCCATAATGGTGAAGTTGTTACTGTCAATCATAGTCTCTTTAAACCAGCTGAAAGAATTCCTAGCGTTCCTATTGATTACTTTTGGCCTAAACAATTCCAATCTCTTCCTCCGCGAAGCGATCATCTTTTCAAATCTTATCAAAAGTGGAAAAAAGATATGATCCTATCTCTAAGTGAACCTAGAACACCCAAACTTGACATTCCCATCATTCTTGAGAAGGAAGTTCTTCCTTTGAAAGATAAAACTAATGTCTTTCCTCAAGAAGATTCCCAACCCATCCCTATGGATGTGACTATGCCTATATCTAATAAACTTCCTAAAAGTAGACCTATACCTCCTCGTCATGATGGGCTTGGTCTCCTTCCTAAACCAAATATTCCTCCATTATATGGAGTAGTTCCTCCTCCTTCCTCTTATGGAGAGAAGAGACCTTCCTCTTCTCCTATTATTCAACCTAAGAGACCACAACCTAAACACCCAAGTGATAAGGATGAGAACATTCCTCCTCCTCAATCTTCTCAACTTCCTACTAAGACTAGACGAAATCATTCTGCACGTGAACGCTGACGAAAGCATCATCTTAGAGCTCAGGCAGCTGCTTCTCAAACTTTGCAATCCCCAAAAACACCTTCAGCCAGTATTATTCCATTTTCTCCTCAGCCGACGATTGAGCCGAAATCTCCTAAACATAAGACGCATGACGGTCTTGATCCTGTGCGAGTTAAAGATCCTATTTTTATAAATCTTGATGATGATATAGATGAAAATGTTATTCATGATGAAAATGTTACTCCTGTTCATTCTAATAGTGAATATGAATATGTTGATGTTGATAACCATTTATCTAACGCATTTTCTAAAGCACTTATCCTAGCTCCTAGACAAGAACACCGCGGCTTGGGATATGAACATAGCCCTTGTTTGGATCTTGTGATAGCTCCATCTGCTATGTTGGATGTTCCTCCTCTAGCGTGTTTCCTACCTTCCCAAAATATTGATCAGCAAGGTCGGGGGGTAGATGACGTGCTAGACTAGTTTCATTAGCATAGCAGATTCTCTCCTCCTCTCTTTCGTTACTTCTTCTATGTGTTATTCTCATTCTTCTATTTGTTGTCCTTAGTGTTGTCTACTTGAGGATGATTCAAAGCATTGAGATCTTTTTTGGTCTCTCTCATGTTGACTCAAAAGACACATGTGTTCCCTTCTTCTAGGTGACCTTCCTTGATTGGGGAATGAAGAACAATTATGCATACATACATATGATATACATAAATTATCATACAACATACTGACCCCGAGGAAAGTGAAGTCACCTCATGCTTTGTGTTTTGTGTCTATTATCCTTGGGTTTATCTCACACTTGGGGGCTAAATCCTTGTGATAACGTGCTCCTTTCCTTTCTCATTTCTTATATGTATCACTACCTTAAAGCAATCACCCCCGGTGAGGCGTGTGCGATCGCTTTAACGTAGGGGGGCATACATCCCATTCATATCTTTTCAAGATACTTGAAAATTTCTTGACAAATTTAGCTTTGCCTTGAAAATTTTTGATATCTTTCTTGCATGACTCATAGTGAGGGAACCTTACTACTGACAGTCATGATTCTCCCTCATGATCTTCCCTTTTACTTTGTCAATCAAAGTCGTAAGATCCTTAGTCCACTGGGGGCTTGGTGTATCTTGCCTCCTTGACGTGGTGAAAGTTTTTCAATGTTGTTTCCTTGTACTTTACCGAAAGTATGAGCGTACGCTTATACTCCCGCTAAAGTGGGGGCTAAATGTAGCATCCTAAAATTGTGACACTTGCAATTTCGACCGCATTTGGGTCTTCATGATGGCGATGCAACACGGAACCTGAATGGAGACCCCGAAACTTGTTCATGACATCAAAAACTGCATTTCTCAGCACCCTGGCCTGATCCTCCTTACATCTTGCTATCCCTAGAGGTGGGACCATGGAACCCAGCGCCCTGGTCCTTCAGGACTAGGGCACCTAGTGCCCTGGTCCCCCTGGACCATGGCGCCCAGCGCCCTGGTCCCTGGCCCTATTTTGGGCCCGGTCTCCTATGGGGCTTCGGGTCTTTATGTTTGCAATTTGGAAAATAGTACTTCCTGGTCGGCCTAAGGTCGGGAAAATCAGTCTTTCAACCCTAATTGACAAGTATATAAACTACATTTCCTCTCTCAAAAAGGGTGGAGGAGATATGTGTGCAAAGGCGTGAAAGCAATATTCAAGCATTCAAACATTCAAGCATTCAAGCATTCCTTCAAGCAATTGAACATTCTAAGTCTCCATTCAAGGCTAAGTGTTGCATTCAAGACAAGGATTCAACCATTGAAGAGGAGATCACATACAACACATTACATACAACATACATTACACCTTCGCATGTAAGAATACAAACATTCTTACAACAAGGTATCAGTACTTGTTTACATAACAAACATTTACATTTACAACATTCTCATTTCTTGGTTAATTCCAAAACCAGGGTTTGACCTAAAGGCAAACCCCTCATCCCTAACCCCCCAATCGTCCTCTCTTTTCTATGTGTAGGTTGCAGGTACGCGGTTGTAATTGAAGATCTAGAATCCTTGTGCAGAGACGAACAGATCCACCTTCGTTTCGCGGATTTTTCGGAGGACCGTGTGCATGCCGGGCACCATCGTCCTATCAACTTTTGCTCAAATTTGCAGAACAGCACCGTCTCGACATTTTACTGCTAATTCCAGGTCCGCAGCTTCATCCCATATCCCTATCTCTGTTTATAAGTGAATCTTTACTACTTTTCATGCATTCCTAGTTCAATCTTTCTATCTACATTTCTTTACAAAAGAGGGTATCCTTGATGTCTTAACCCTTGAAACTCATATAGAATCCAATCTTGCATTGCGTGGGATTGGATCTTGTGGGTTTCAACCCCTCTTTTGAATGTAAAGTCTCCCCTAAGTGAAAACCATCAACCTAGTGACTCTCCCTTCTCTCTCCTCGGAGTTGGGGAGGGGAGAACGACTAGGGTTCGATTTTTCCGCTTTACAGCAATTAACTATTAAAACTGTCTATCGGCATATTGAACTGGTTTACCGATATTAAGCATTAAGTTGGTTAAGTTGTTTTTGGTTTGAATTTATTTGACAACTGATCCACACCCCCTCTCAGTTGTCTCTGGGACCTAACACTATTGACTATGGTTTATGGTATCCATATGTAGGTAACTTTGATTTGAAGGTTTATACAGATGCAGACTAGGTAGGTAATGTTGATGATAGAAAAAGCACAACCGGTGGTGTATTCTTTCTTGGAGGAATACTTGTATCTTGGATATCTCAGTCCATTCCTAAAGCTGAGTATGTTGCATCTTATATGAACTATACCCAGGCTATCTAGATGAAACACATTCTGGAAGGATTCAAGATGAAGTTTATAGAACTAGTAATGATATTATGCGACAACACTAATGTTTTAAATATTTTAAAGAACCTGGTGTTGCATGCTAGAACCAAGCATATTGAACTGAAATATCATTTCTTGAGAGAAAAAGTGCAGAGTAAAGATGTGTTATTGGAGCATGTTTCTACCAAGGAGCAACTTGCAGACAACTTTACTAAACCTTTGCCTAAGACTAATTTTGAGTATCTTAGAGGTCAGCTAGGGGTTGTACCCCTACATGAGGTCAATTGAGCATGATGTAGAATATATCAGTTCGGGAGCTAATTGCATAACTTTAAAGAAGGATTGGTGTAGAGTGGAGTTAATCCATAGGGTTTGCATCAAGTTGCAGGTTGATGATGCTGAACAGTGAAGTTTGGCATTGCATGCTTTACTTTTACTTTGGCATTGTTTTCAAAGGGGGAGAAGAACTATAAGACTATGAGGAGAATTGTATGATGGTAAAATGTAAACCATGATTCTTACAAACATCATCACAATCAAGGGTATTGATACTTGTATTGCCATCAATGCAAAAGGGGGAGATTGTTGGCATTTGCATGAATATTTCATTAATGAAATGTTATGTTGTCAATTAACTGATAATACTATTGTTATAATGTTGTTTTGTAACTGATAGGAAGAGCTACTAAAGGGAAATACAACCGATAGGTGAGTATGTGGAGGAAACTGGTATTACTTATGAAATGAAGACATGAACTAGTAACCCTACCTGTACTTGAGACCAAACCCTAACCGATGGAGTTTGGTGAATCAGTTGAATCAGTTTATGATCAAATGATGAATGGTAAAGATTATGACACGTATACATGTTGTATGAGAAAAGTTTTAAATGATTCATGGTGCGTAGAGATAACAATTTTTTGTCTTGGGAATGAGCAAGTTCATTGCATGTAATGGAAACTGCAGGATGAGTTATAGAGTTCGATGAAGTAGTGATCAAGGAGTGGTCAAGGTTATCTTGAATGATGTGTAGTGATTTCTATGTAATTTGCTATGTAATCCAACGATCATACTTGAACTGATTTGTTTGTAATCTCTATGAGATAATTACGTTTGTGCTGTGTTATCGACCTGTTGATTTATTTATAAGGTCAGTGAGTTTTTTGTTGTAGAGTTGGCAATTTATGATTGAGAGTGAGAGAGTGGTTGCCAAACTTGATAATGTATCTGGAGTATGTGTAAAAGAAGATAGGAGCATGAAAAGGATCTGAACAAGCAAGTGTAGTGCTATTCAAACATATCAACAAACCCCTGCTGTTTTCTAACAATTACAACAGTCAAATCCCCTAACTGGGTAAGCTCTAATAATCTTAGTGCTATTTAAATCCTCTAACCAGGTGGTCCATTAGCTTGGATTTCAAATCCTCTACCGAGGTTACTCGTTACAGGGTATTGCTTCTAATAGGGAATTATAGTCAATCCCTTAATTGGATGGTCCCTAACAAGATTTGTTGATAACATGACTTTTGTAAAGCTTTAATAGGCTTGGCTCCTAACAAGGCGAACTTCAGAAGAGTTCAGAATACTTGTGGGTATTCATCCCCATCATGGTTTCTCCCATTTGGGTTTCGGCATCAAAAATATTATGTCAAGTGGTGAATGCTTTTGTGGTTATGTTTACTATGGTTAAATTGATTAACTACTAAATCCACTTTGATATGATATGATAACTGACAACAATCTAAAATATGTTTTACTACTGTCAGTAAAGTATTTGAATGATTTGGTTAAAAGGTTTTGAGAGTTTCAAGTTGTTTTACTGTTAGTTTGTTATAACAGTTAACCGATTTACTTGTTAGTAATATTGCATTTAAAAATTCAGTGTTTAAACCAATTAGTTTAGAGTTTGACTTGAGAGGTTGATTTTGAGATTGGTGAAAGTCTAATCAGTTTTCTATCTACTGAGTCACCCCCCCCCCTCTTAGTAGTTGACCGGATCCTTATTTATTCATCATACCATCAAGAACATCTTGGGATAAGTGGATTATTGTTCCTCTCAAGTGATTAAAGTGCAAATAGGCCTATGCTTCCTAGTTTTCTCATATAAGCTAGTGAACCTTGTTTCCCCACATCACATTTTGGTGACCCTGATGTGTCCTATACTTCCATCTTCTATTTTTTAGGATGACTAGGGGTTTTTAATAATGTAATTTACTAAATCTAATTATTTTCTATTTCACATGTGATTACACTCCTTCTTAGCTACATTTATCAAAATCATGTGTTGGATTATAGTTTATTGCACTTCATGTTTCTTGTTTTCATTCATAACACTCTTACATATGGTATCATTAGAACTTCAAAGATATTCCCTACCTACAAATCATTTCTCATATTTTTTATCCATGTTGTATGTTCTTTTATGATGATATTTTTCATAAAATGCATAGCATATGTAGATCACATAATTTTTTTTTTTTAGAAAATCATAATCCTAGAGATGACATTGAAAAGGCTAACACTTGTACCTCTCCTAGGGTATCTCATGAGAATGAAGAAATAATTAATACTCCTATCAATGATATCTCTAATGGAGGTGAGGTATTGAAGAGAAACATGATATCATCTTCTTCTCATATACACTCTAGTGAAAGGGGGGGAAGGTCAAAACGTTGGTATATCAATCCCTCTAGATCCTCCTTATTCTCCTCGAGCTTATCTTGATCATAAACATATTTGTAGGCAATATGATATTATGTACTTTGTGTAGGATATATCACCTCACATAGAATTAAGAAAAGATGAAGCCTTAGATCGTAAGGATCCTTCTTTCCAACCTACCAAAGAGGACATGAATAATGATGATAGAAAATAGAATCTCGCTACAAAGGATATTCCTTCTTCATCTACTCATCCTTGTGGACCTTCAACTTATCCTTATGCAATAAATTTTAAGGATATTCATGATCAAAGTTTCTCTTCTTCTTAATTATAAACATCCTATGAGATTGGCTATGATATGATTTCAAAAAAAGGCTATAGAGGACAAGGACTTAGATAAAAAGAACAAGGAATCATGGTCCCTATAGATATTACCTTTTTAATTTATTACAAAAGGTTTAGGATATCCTAATCCATAAGGTTGAAATGCTTAAGTAATACATTGTACAACATATAAACTATCATCCATCTAAACATGCTTCTTCTTCATCAAATAATCCTCCTCCTCCCTTAGAAAAACTTTTACCACAAGAAAACAACCATTCTTCTTCCACTAGTGTATCTTTCCCTATGTATCAAGGGACAAGACATATCCATATTGAGAATCATGAAAAATTAGCTAAAATAATATTTGGAGGTTGAAATATGAAAAGAATGTTACTTTTCCTTTCATAAGATGTGTCAATAATTATAAGAATAAAGATGGTGTTGTGTATTGTCTCTTTCATCATAATTATTCTCATTCTCTTGGAATTTGTAAAGATTTTAAAGAATTTGTTTAAGACTAGTATGATAAATCTCGTATTACTCTCACAACTGATCATATTCTTTTTCATGGTGAAAATATCATGCCTTAGCACTCCCTTTGCCTATTATGCTGCTCCACACCACGTAATATTAGTAGTTTACCTTTTAGGTGAATTTGATTTGTAGTGTCCTAAAATTGCACCCCCGTAATTTTAACCGTATTTGCGGCCCTCACCTTAGTGTTCTCATCCCTATGCTCAACTGAGACCCATTTATGCTTTTACCGTGCAATAAATGTCATATTATTACATTCCACCTTGCATTGCACTTTAACCTTGGCCCAAACATGGGGTAGGACTAGGGCATGGTGCCTTGGTCCTCACTGGGACCATGGAACCACACCTTGGTCCTCCCTATTTGGGGCCCATTTCAAACCCTTTTTCCCATCTCAAATTTGGGTGGGAATCCCTTCCCTGTGTTGGCCTATGTTGAAAAATTAATACATTTGACAATTAGAAAGTATATAAATAGGTTTTCCCCTCTCATTTAGATATCCTAGACATTCATATAGGTGGACAATCAAGCATTTATAGAGATCTTCAAGGCTACAAATTCTTCATCCATCCATTGTGTAGAAATATTACATCATTTATTTGCAAGCATGTGTGTGTGTGATTAGTCTTTTATAATGTTCATGCCATTTTCATACAACATATATAATTACATGTAAGAAGCAAAGAATCATTATAGGTCATTGAAAATTATTTTATTTTTTGCGATATTTATTTTTCTATTTTATATCTTTTTAAATTTGCATTTTTTAAAAATTATTTTTAAAAAAATTTAAAAAAATCAAAATTATTATATTTGGGGGGTTTTATTACCCCCACCCTCATACTGTTCTATGCTTGCCATTTTACAGGCATCGTACCTCTTTAGCAGCCATCGATCACCATTTGATGATCATACTCACTCAGGCCTCTAAGGTCCCTCTCATCCACTACTTCTCAACAACCCATGGTGACTCCTGGCCACTAGCTTCTCTACTGCCCTCGGCACCGTACCTATTCTCCCAACACCTCTCACCTAGTTCCCCTACTCCAGCCAACCACCCACTCTGCTCTGACCCTGGGCTCCACCCTTATTCTTAGCAGCACCTTCGACTACGCCACCACTACAACCTACCCCTGTCACTCATTTCTTCTCCCATCAACACTTTCCTCGCTCCTGGTGGTTTTCTTTCTAACTACCCTTGCTGGCTTTCACCCTTGCGCCACATCACATTTTTTGATTCACTGACAACTGTCAGTCAACATCAGACTTAGCGCCAGTTGGTGCCAACTCTCTCTGCCACACAATACATATTAGCATAGTCAACGCATGTGTGGTGCTTACCAATTAGGCCATGTCATCATACGAAGGATCCCATTCACCTACCATGCCATATATCTGTCACACCATCGATTGTACGACACACGTCAGCATATGATTTTGCCATGTCACCATTTTCATACCATACGGATATGCCACATAGCGGGGTGTGAAGTTTTGATGACTAGCAGACAGACGACAAATTTAAGCTTGCCATTTTTTGATGTCAGCACTACGTTAGCCCATTTTTGAAAATTTTTAGCCCCTCCAATGAGCTTTTTGATTTTGTGCCAAATTTGGAGGCCCATAACTTCCTCATTTTAGCTCCTTTATTAGTGCAATTTTTTTAAATTTTGGCTAATTTTTCATGCTCTTTGCAGTTGTGGTGGTATTTTCTAATTTTTGTAGATAGAGTTTTCACAATTTTTGAGGTTTTTCACAACTATACATGTTCAATCCTCAAGTTTGCAACTTCAGAGGCTTCATTCAGGCTCATACGACCTCCTTTTCAAGTGCCATTTTTTTTAAGTGCATAATTTTTCATGTACTTTCATGTGGTGATATCAAATTTTTACCATATTGAGTAGAAATTATACTTTCAATATTTGGTCTTTTTTGACCTATTTGGTACTTGTATTTTTCTTTTTGGAGTCTCTTATAGCCTATTTAAGGTAGTTGTAAAATTTAAATTAGAAGTCCAGTTTTCCCTTTTTTGCAAGTGGCCTATTGTAATTGCACTAAGTATAAAGTGTCAAATCATCAGTTTGTAGGGTTCTTTGATTGAGTGGACTTGGGGGGGTTTCTTGTGTGATTGTGCCTCTCTTATCTTAGTGCTCTTGCATTTTGTTTCTATGGGTTCTCCTAAATTTCCACTTTTAACTCCACATAGCTATGCTTCATGGAAAATTGATGTATGGAGTAAGCTAATTGAAAAATGATTAACTCATTATATTGATGGAACTATCACTACATCAGTTGATCCTAAAGCTGACCCTAATGCTGATATGAAATTGCTCTCTAAAAACATTATGGCTATTGGGACATTGAGGAAGTATATATCAAAGGATCCCATCTTTCATATTGACAAGTGTAAAACAGTTAAGGATGCATGGGATGTCTTTGGAAAATTGTATGGCCAAATTGATGAGATTAGAGGCTATCAACTTGATAATGATCTCACCATGTTGGATCCCAAGAACTTTAATACAATCCAAGATTATGTCACCAAGGAAAATGAGCTAAGAGTGCAGCTAAAAGATTGTGGCATTGATAAAAAGAATGCATAGTTGGTCTAAAATCATTTGAAAAAGCTTCCATTAGAGTATGCAACATTTGTTTCTATCTTCCAAACTCATCGCTTGACAGTGGGTAGTTCTTTCTCTATGCCCACATTTGATGCATTCACAAAAATGTTGATGTTGGAGCAATCAAAGTTGTTGAGCATGGGGATTCTCAAGTCTTCAAAGTCCATGGCTTTGGTGGTTAATCAAGAGAATCAAGGAAAAGATTCCAATAAGATCTAGAATTAGTCTAAGCCTAAGACACAACAAGATAAATCACAATCTTCCTCTCCAAAAAGAAAGGATTCTACTTTCTCGCCTAAGGGAAAATCATCTAAGGAGAGGCTTTCTTGTTTATATTGCAAGAAAAGTGATCATGATGAGCATCGTTGCCACACTAAGAAGATCGATGAATTGATCAACATCCTCAAGAAGAAAAACATTGATTTTCCATCCACTTACAAGAAGAAGGATTCATCTCTATCACCTTCCTCATAGTCAAAAGGTAAGGGACAAGCTCTTTGTGTTACTACAAGTCAAGATTTAGGGAGATGACCTCTAGATTTAGGATCTTCTCATCATATGGCATCTTTGCAGTCTATGTTATCTTCATTTGAGCCTTGTAGCATGCCATCGACTTTGATAGGAAATCATACATATATGAATGTGATTGGGAAAGGATCTATTTACATTAGGTATAACTCCTTCAATTATGTGTTGTGTGTACCCCATTTGATAAACAATCTTCTTTCTATCTATCAAATCACTCATAGGGAAACAAGGAAAACTATGGAGTTCACACCTGATTTAGTTATCATTACGAGCTATTATTTCTAAAGGGGTAGTGGATCATGCATCTCGATTGTATCCCTTTATAGATTTTGATCCTATTGATGAGGATGATTCTTCATATTTTGATTATACTTCTTGTGATGATTCAGACATCGAGGAGAAATTTGGGTACTTTAACTTGGGTATTCTCACATGTGACCCCATTCTTGAGCCTTGCATTTCATCTCCTCCTATTGATATCACATCACCTATTGAACCCGATGATGCAAATATTGTAATAATTTTTCCTTGTTGTTATCTAGTGTAGTAGGGTATTCCTTTTCTTCCAGCTTCAGTTCATTGGGATGACTACTTGATAGACATTACAGGTTTGTTTGTGGAGTCCTACATTGCAGATTTGGGAGACATCATTGATGACATTCATGTCCTCTTTTATGAAGATGCTCCTTCTTTGATTGTTGTGAGGGAAAACTTTGACCCTCTTGTTCATTCTCTACATGATCATTCTTTCGAGGTTGACATGATTGTGGATTCTTATGTACAACACTTGGAGGAGGTCTCTTTATCCTTAGAGGAGACATGTGAGTCTTTGTATCATGTTATACATTCTTCTCCACTAGATCTTAGAGTGCCTTTTTCAACAGTGTGGATCAATACACCTGATTTAGAGGGGGTAACTTTCAGCATCGACATGGGGATACTTGAGCAATTTTTCAGAGACTCCATACATATTGAGTTTTTTTGCCTACATCTTCCCTTCATGATTGGGGAGACTTGATGGAGAGACCTTTGATTTTGTTTCTTCCTAAGGGGAGGAACATTGTTTGACAATTGTGGAGCAGTTTCTTCATTTAGTTTTGAGCTTCTACCATTGGTGTAGATTCTACATTGAGGGGGGTTACTTGGTCTCTCTTCTTTTCTCTTATGGGGGGACTTTTTCCTCACATGGGGTTTTGTCCTTCTCATACTTCTTTGAGAGTCCTTTTGTATAGTTTTCAACTCTCTTTTGCCGAGGAGTTTTTCCCCATTGGTTTTTTCTCTCTTTCTCCATTTATGAGAGATTACATTGGTTTGCATGCATTTGCATTTGTACATGGGTACCTAACATGTTCTCATAGCCATGACCCATCTTGCATTATTTACTTAAGTCTACATTCCTGTAATTTGCACTTAAGGGGGGTTGTTGGTGTAAATTATGTCTCATAATTACACTTTACTTAAGTTGCCTTAGGGTAATGCATTTCATAATAGTTTGGATATGAGACACTTAGAGAAGTGTGCACATAGGGATGATGTATGTAGGAGAAATTCTACCTTTGGTGGGTGATCCACCTCTTGTGGAATGTTTTATTATTTCTCCTACCTACCCTTACCTAATCTTGTTTCTCATTGATCCATATGTCATGATTGTGTGCTCACATATCCATATGGCCTTGCCTTTATAAAAAGGCTCATCTACATTGTATGTAATGATCCAATTGACAGTATTTGCATCTCGAATAGAGTATAATTTATTCTTATCAATTTTTTTGTCTCTCTCGTGTGTTATTCCTGGTTCCCTAGATCTTGGCTATATTTAACAAATTCTTACAAATTATTTCAAGATCTGAGTATTCAAATTTTAAAATTCAAATTTTCATCTACAAGTCAAATTTCACAATTAAATTTTAAAATTAAGTGTAATGTCATAAAATTACAACCTTGCAATTTCAAACATATTTGGGTCTTCACAATGGTGAATTGAATCCCCAAGTCTGATTGGAGACCTGAGACTTCCTCAATCCTAGAAAACTACACTTTCTCATATCCTGCATTGCCTAAACCCTGCTTTCTATCATAGATAAGGGTAGGACAGGGGTGTGGCACCCCTGTCCCCCACAAGATAGGGGTGTGGCACCCTTCTCCTTGCCCTATTTTGGGCCCCCTCTACATTAATTTTGCATTGGGCTTTGCATTTTGGAAGTGGGAAAAGTTTCCCTATGTTGGCCTATGATGAAAAATCAGTCAATTAACTCTAATTGATGGGTATATAAGATGCATTATTCTCTCCTATTTGAATAATTCAATAAGAAAAAATAAGTTCAATAAGAAAAAGTAAGGTGAACAAGCATTATTGTCATTAAAGCATTGAAGCATTGAAGCATTCCTTTCAAGCATTAGGCATTCTCAAGTCTTCTTTCAAGGCTAGGTGTTGCACTCAAGTCAAGGATTCAACCATTGATGATAAGATCACTTTCATCATTCAATTCCACACAAGCAACTCTATTTACATTTCAATTCCATCCTCCCTTGAGGTGAATTCTATTTCAGTTTTTCATTTACATTTACTTGCAAGTACTACTGTTCATCATTTGGTTAATTCCAAAACTAGGGTTTGACCTGAAGGCAAACCCCCAATCCCAACCCCTTTCCTCTCTTTTTTGTGTGTAGGTTGCGGGTGCACAACTGTATTTACAGATTTGGACTTCATTCTCAGAGGCAGAAAAACCCTTTTCGATGCGCGGATTTTTTGAAGGACCGTGTGCAATTTCAACACTGTCCTGACAAATTTCGCTCAAATTTGCAATCGAGCTTCATCTCGACATTTTACTGCCAATTCTAGGTGCACAACTTAATCCTGTATTCCAATATCAACTTATAATCATTTCTTTGTCTCTTTTGCATTTAGTCTTAAATCACATAATTCAACGTTTTACATTGTAAAAGAGGGGTTACTTTTACTTTCCAAATCCATTGTCAATTCACTTAGCATTCAATCTCTTCATATTGAGATTGGATCTAGTGAATTCTCCCCCCTGTTTTAATGTAATGTGCGTGAAAAGGTTAAGGAGAATCTTTTGTGAAACTTTCACTCCTCTTGAGGAGAGAAAAACTTTCCTCTTGATTTCTTCATCATCCTCTTTCACCACCATTACATTCTGGTGGACCTGATGTCTTACATTCTTGACATTACAAATCATTGCATATTTTTCATTTACAAGTTTAATTTTCTTGCAAAATTATAAAATTTAGTGGTTAATTTAATCAAAACCCTAGTTTTCCAAAAATTGGAATTGAACTTGTGTCTTGTAAAAATTCCTATAGATATTGTTTTAAATCCGAAAATTTCTTTTCTTGAAAAATTCAATTTCATCATTGTCTTGTTCAATTTGCAAATTCAAATTTATAAAATTAAGTGGGTAGTTGTCAAAACCTTAATTTTCAAAAATCAACTTGAACTTGTATAAAAATTAAATTCACATTTAATTTTCAGATTTGTCTTCTTGTTTAAAATTCAAATTTTCAATTTCCCTCCCTTTTCCAAAATTCAAAATTTTAAAATTCAGTGGTTAGGTCCTAAAACCCTAATTTTCAAAATTAATTGGATTTTGTGCAAATTTCAATCAATTTCAGTTTTCTAAACATTATTTAAGATGACCTTATCCATTGGGTTTGACCTTTTTCACATTTGTAATTCAATTTCTTGTCTTTTTCAAAACCCTAATAGGGTCCTATCTTCACATTCAAACCTTAATTTTGCCTATCTAAATTTTGTAAAATCAACCAATTCTTTGGGGTTATCTTTAAAATCACCATAACTTTCATCCCTAAAAATTTCCACAAAAGTTGGGAGGATCGTGTGAACTTTCAACACGATCCCTGGCTTTTTTCCCAAAATTTTGGGAGACTATTATGATTGTATTTAATTGCTTAAATCTAGAAAATTGGCTGATTTTCTCGAATTTTTCTCTCTAAAATAAAAAATATTTCCCAATTTCAATATCACAACTTTCAAGGAAAAAATTAAAATTAATTGGTTAATTATAATCTGTCCTGATTTTAAAAATTCAAATTTTGACAAATTTAATTTTGAAATTAAGTGGTATTCCATTGGCCTTAATTTTAAATCTCAATTTCTTAAATTATTTTGGAAATCATGTCATTTCTCCTTTCAACAAAGTTCAAATTGTATAATCATAATTTCCTTGAATTTTGCATTATTCAATTTTGCAAACTTTGTTCCTAAAATTCAAACTTCAAATTCAAAATTCAAAATTCCCTCTAGTGCATGAGTTTACCACTATTAATCCTAACTACACTATTCCCATTAGATAAAGCATTATAATTAAGGCTTACCAAGGTTTAATTACCGAGGAGATGGAGCCTAATTTGGGTGACTTCTTCAATGAGGATAATATTAATTCTTCCCATCCTAATAACATTCCTATTTATCCAATTGATGATTCCAATGATGAAGAAGAAGCTTTGACTAGAGTTTCCATACATCAACTTTCAAAATTAGATAATCAATTTGACAACTTTCAACAATGGATGTCCCAAGAATATCCTAGTAGTGAATCTCTTCCTTTAATTGAAGGTCTAAAATGCATGATTCAAAGTGATAAGAATGGAACTTATATATTGTATGGCATTGCCCATATTGTTGACTCTAATGTCATGCCTATAAAGAGTTGTGCTGAGAACTTAGGTTATTCAGAACCTCCTACACTAATCAATCATTCTATTCCTTTGACCACTTTGATGGCTAGTATCCCTACTTTCACTTCAAACATCATGGCTACATCCACTCAACATGTCATACCTACAACAATTAGTAATGGGGGCAATCCCTCTTCTTCAATCAATCATTCATCCTTACCTATACCTTTAATAATAATTCCCCTTGTCTCTCACCCAATTAGTGTGACGCAAGGGGGAAATTCATCCAATCATTCTATTCCTCCTTTTAGTATGCCATTTCCTACTCAATCATCTAATATGCCTACTTACCATAGTGTTCCTCCACCTTATTCTCAATCAATGCCTTCCTTCAACAACATCACAACACCTTCTCAATCAAACATATCTAACATTAATTCTTCAACCTAAGCAACCATTAATAATCTTGTGCAAGCTGTGTCATCATTGAAACAACATATTTCTTCTATGAGTCAATCCAAGTTTACTGTGCCCATGTTCGATGTTGCAAGCCCACTTTGTCTTGATATTGTTAGAGTGTCCCTCCTTAACATGTTAAAGTCCCTCAATTGGAACTCTATAATGGAAAAGGTGATCTTTTAACACGTGTCAAGACATTCCAAACTTTGTGTATTGACTTTGCTTATGGTCAAAGATTGCTTGCAAAATTGTTTACTAGAACATTAAGAGATACGGCTTTACAATGGTATTGTTATTTGCCTTCCTTATCTATTACTTCTTTTCAACAATTAGCAAATGCTTTTATTCAAAAATTTCAATACAACATAGGCCCTAAAAGAACTTTGACTAATTTAATGCTTTGTAAACAAGGTGTTAAACAAAAGTGATTGATTTCATTAATAGATATAAGCATTTGTGTTCTAAAATTTCTTTTCAAGTGCCTGATAATTATATTCAAAGAATTTTCATTTCTAATTTTCAAAAAGATATTAGAGACAAACTTCCCCTTTCTGAGTTTACTTCCTTTCGGCAATTGTGCGCAACACTTCACAATTATCAACTGACTATTAGTCAACTGGACCAATCCACTCCTATGCCTCCGAGTGATAAGGGTGACAATGCTCAATAACCATTTGTGAATTTCAACCCAAGAAAAGGATTCATCAAATTCAATGACAACATCAACAACAACAATGTGAATGATACAATAGGTGTGCCTCCTATTTCTAAATTTTTCAGAAGACAAAGACAATTTACTCCTTTGAATGAATCTTTACATAGCATTATGTCTCAGTTGTTTCAAAGAAATGTTATTAAAATTCCTCTCATAAAACCAGTTGATCCTTCTAAGGCAGCCTCACCCTACTTTAATAATAATGATTTTTGTCAATTTCATCATCAACCTAGTCATGACACTAGGAAATGTTTTGCATTAAAAAGTAAGATTCAAGATTTGACTAATAATAATACTATATCTTTGGCTAGTGTGACTGATAAGGGAAAAAAATTAATAGCCCCTCCTAATCAAAATCTTAAGATTTTTACTGATCCTTTACCTTCTCTTACCTCTAATGTGATTGAGAGTTCTCATACCTCTTTCTCTCCTTCTAATGTGACTACCACAGTTTAAAATTTGGTGAATATGGTAGAGAAACAAAGAAAACCTAAGGACTTATGTATCACATTTCACCCTAGTGAGACCTGTAGACGTATAAAAATGACCACTTTCCTAAGTGAATATTTAATATTCATTTTAACCTCATTCTTCTATTTAATTAAATTTTGTTTAATTAAATTATTCACATTCATCTATTTGATTAAATAAGTTATTCAATTTATTTAATTAAATTCACCTAAAACTCTCATAGCCTTTAATC
Source organism: Cryptomeria japonica (assembly GCF_030272615.1). Taxonomy (NCBI): domain Eukaryota; kingdom Viridiplantae; phylum Streptophyta; class Pinopsida; order Cupressales; family Cupressaceae; genus Cryptomeria; species Cryptomeria japonica. The sequence continues at coordinate 573,283,578 of NC_081405.1, forward strand.
AAATAAAACATTTTATTTAATTAATTCCCCTTTCTCCCCTTTTAATTAAATTTACATTTAATTAAATTGTTCATTGCAAATAAATAAATCTAATTTATTTATTTAAATCCCCCACTTGTATTTATGCAAGTTGCATCTATTTTAGTTGAAAAAAAGTAATTTATTTTAATTAAAATTACCCCCCCATCCACTTGTATTCTCCTACATCTCCCACTTTCCTCCCTAAACCCCCTTCTAGATTCTTATAATCACTTCTAAATTAGCCTAACCCATCCCCTAAAAATTGTCACATCCCTAAGAAAAGGGAAGTGACTTCTCAAACCTTCAAAATCTTCGAAAACCATTAAAAGGCTTTATGTATTGAACAAGTTAACCTTGAAAGTCTCCCAAACCATTAATGGTTAACTCAACCCTCTTGCATGATTAAATACTTTCTCTCTAACTCAACCATCATCTAACCCAAGGGTCTCATCAAGCATTCATTGCTTTGACCATGGTTATTTCTTTAACCCTTGCACAAGAGTTTATCCTTTGGGTAAAATCTTTATCCAATGTATAACCCTAATCTAACCTTAACCCTTACCCCCTAGGGTAACCATGAGGTATTCTCAAGCATTTAATGCATCTTAAATCTCCTCTCAAGAAATCTTATGTTGACAATTGTCACCATTTCATTAGTGAGAATTGTAAACTTGGATTGATAACTTTCAATCCTAGCCCTTGATAAGATCATCCAATCCTGACCATTCATTGCCCAGTTTTTCCTATAAATAGAGCTCTCATTTCTCCATTTTCATATCAAAGTCTTTAGTAACAAACTTATAGACACTTTACTAAGCATCTCATCTTCATATCTAGTCATTTTATCAAGCTTTTAGCTCTCTTTGATAGAAATAATTTTCATAGCATCTTAAATTGGCATTTACATTATCACATAATAATCATGGTAGACTACTATAGCATGATAGGATAGTTTTGTTACTAATCCTTTCATCTTATTATCATATCCATGCTAGTTTAAATCATATTAGATTTAGTATCATGCATAACTAAGAATGCATCCATGCTAGATTGATCAATATCCCTCATTTTCATGCTTGTCATCCCTAAGTCACTTTGCTCAATGATCTGAGAGAAAAGGCATTGGCTTGAGGGGTCTTGTGAGATAGAGAACAATGGAACATCCCTTGGGAAGTTGAGTTATTCAATATAACTCCATAACTTGCACCAAGGGTCCCATTGGTGTGTGGACTAGTTTTGAAATCACATTTTCCATTTCATCGCCCCACTCTTCCCGCTCACATTTTTGGCACCCATTGTGGGGCATAACCCCATTTATAACATCATTTTTGATACAGGTCTAACATTGCAGGTACGCAGAAAACCTAAATTAGCACATTGGTACCATTGTTTAGCGCATTCGGGTTGTCTGTCAGTGCATCCTGATTATTGTTTAGCATGTAAGACCCAAAACTTAGCGCATAACATTTCTTTCTGATTCTTGATAGCCTCGGCGCATTAAAGCATCAATTCAGCGCATCCAAGCAACAACTTAGCGCATTCGGTTCGTTTATCAATGCATCCATTCTTTTCTGTAGCGCACTCAAGAACAACTTTAGCGCATAGGGTTGACAGAGCAAAAGAAAGATTTTTGTAACTAAGGAATATCATTTTAGGCTTGTAGAAGCCCACCTTATATTTCAACTTTTCACTAACTTCTTTTTTTGCAAGTTTTAACCATTTCTTGCAGGTTGAAGGAGTTAGAATTAGAAATTTTGATTTTTTTTTAAGCTTTTTAAAAGTTGGATAAAAAGAACACATCTTTCTTTTGGGCTTAAAATTAATTAAATCTTTCTTTTTGGGCTTAAAATTAATCAAATCTTTCCTTTGGGCTTAAAATTAATCAAATCTTTGCAAGGAAAAAAGAATAACCAAAATATCATTTTCTTGCTTTCTTAGGGAGAAAACATTTCATTTTGGGAAGCTCTAAAAAGAACAAGACAACATTTTTTTCTTGCAAAGTTTAAAATGAACCTCACCATCCTTTGGTGTTTAAAAGGATCCATTTTTCTTTGTGCAAGTAAACAAACCTCACTTTCAAAAGTTTAAGCAAAAAGAGGGAAATCTTTCCCCTTTTGAATTTACATTTTGTTGACCCAATATCGCAAATTTGCTTTATCGACCAGAACTTCTTTACTTAGATAGAAAATCTTTGATTTGAAGGTTAAAAGGAACACCATGCTTTCTTGGAGCAACATCTCCAAATAGACTTTAGCAAATCACTGAATTGAAAGGATAAAAAGAACCACTTGATTGCTTTGTCTCGAAAGTGAAAGGTATATGCTCTCCCCTTAACAGGGTGACCAAAAAGCCAAACCACTCTTATGTTTTCTATATTTCAAGTACTTAAAACCTTGAGCAGGCTTGCCCTCCTGAGTTTCTTTTAGAGCTCCATTGAAATGGTCAGTGAGAGGGGAACGACCTAAGTGGGAAACAACTTTATCACCAAGTGTTCCAACCCACTATAATCAAAAGTGGAGGTTGACGAAAGTCCCTTCAACGGTTTGGCTCAGTGATTAGCCTTCCCCTAGTATCTTTACGATATGTAAAGCCTTTGTTCTAAAAGTTGGGAAGCCTCTCGAGGGAGTTTATCACTGAAGATTGAACAAGAAACTTGATTACAAACTTTAGCAATAGAAACCTTGAGCTGAGTCACTATCCAAACATCCTCAATATCATAGTGCAAGGGTGGGGAAGAATCTGCCCCCAAGATTACTCACCATATATCTCCCAAGATAACTACCCAATTGTGAAGCAGTTCACTTTGGGTTAATTTCTGGTAAAAGGCGAAAAAATGGGTGCCCCCTAGGGGGTGACATGGTTGTTTGAGTTGATAGAGTATCGAGACTAGTGGGCTATGATATTGTTGATGACCCTTGAATAAAGACTCTAGCTGATTTGTCTTCTTTGTATCCAAACCTGTGAAAACATTGGAGATTTGAACACATCCTCGCAGAACATACACTATCTGTTTAGCATAGGCAAAATTGGTTGTCTTTTTCATGTTGTGTTTTCAGTTTATATTCTCAGAAAATAATGCATCAAAAATCAAACAAGTGTTAAAATTACCAAAAGACCAACAGAGAAATCATGATAGTTTAACGCATAAAAGCAACCTCTTAGTGCATTAGAAGCATTATCTAGTGTATACCAGCCCAACCTTAGCATTTTTTTCCATCAACTTCGTGCATAACACTTATCTTCCTGATAAAAATTTCACTAGCGCTTCTCAAGACCATATTAGCACTTTCAAGCATCAGTCTAGCATTGGGGGCAAAGCTTAGCCCATTGAGTCTCAAATTTAGCACGTAATCAGGACATACTAGCGCACAACCCATCTAGACTAGTTAAAATCAAACAATCTAAATTAGTGAGTAACAAAGGTAGCTTAGCACATCAGGGTCATTCTATAGTGCATCTGGATTACTCTTTAGCACATCCAGTCTCTGGCTTAGCGCATGGTCAAAACTAGGAAAAAGAGAGAACAAATCAAGCCCTTTTTGGGAAAATTTTATCAAACTTTCTGAGTACCCTTTTAGGTCCAATATCAAACACGGTCATCAGAAATCAAATCCAAAACACTAGAGATATCATTTTCAAATAAAAAAAGTCAGTCTTAGAAATACAATTGAAAACAAATCCAAAACTAGCTAGCGATAAAGCTTTATCTTATCAAAATCAGGTAGTGCCATCACATTGATCAAAAGGTCCACCATCTAAATGGATTCTATCAAACAATCATACCTAGTTTAAAACTCAAGTCATCAAATCGAGTCTCCATATCGGGAAACTCTTATCCATATCATTTGATACACTTTGTCGTAGAGGTGAATCTAAACCTCTGTTCGATAAGGTAGGCTTAAGTTTTCAAACGAAGTATCTCAGTCCAAACAAATCAAAAGAAAGCCTTGATCACTCGTGTATGACCACTCATATTTTGAGAAGAAAAAGTCTACATCACAAAACTAAGTTAAAGAAATGACAACCTAATTCCAAAACACTTGCCAAATGAAACAAATTTCTCTACATAAATCATCAACTTTTCAAATCACATCGCATCTTTCTCCATCATATGTGGTTGTATCTTCAAGGTCAAACTAATTTGATGAAGAACCATTTTTAAAAGAAAAGCCTTTTGCCAATAATCAGCATTCAGTCAACGCTTGAATCATGGAGGAAAGATCAACCCCGCTTTCTTCCCAGAAGTCTGCATCACTTATAACATAGCACGATTTGAACCACCAACTCCCAAACAACAAATAGAAGAGGATTTTGTTCCCTTTGTCATAGAAAGTTTCTATTATATGTTTTCTATCACTCGCTCTCAACAAAAAAATCAAAGCGAACCACAACAAGAGTCCAGTATGGGTCGAAGATTATCAAACTTGTTCGATTATACTAATCTAGGAGAAACAAAGATCACTGAGGAGCTTCTTCAAGAATGTCAAGAAAACCCCCATTCAAAAAACTTATGGAAAGACTCATAGAAGCTGACAAAGAAAAATACATGCTCATGCTAGCAAGCAAAGGAGTTAGGCTTCCCGAAGACTTCGATACTGAAATCTTTAGAACAAGGTCTCAAAATTATGCTTATCAAGAACAACAGAGAGAAGAGGAAACACGTGACCCTGAAAACATACCTGAACAACATAACATACCTAAAACACACCCATGCCCGAACTAGGGATAATGAAAGAGGAGAAGCTTTCCCTCGGCAAACAAATGCACCCATGGTTGCTCTTACACAACAAATTCAAATGTTACAAAGACAAATGTAGGACATGCAATAGGGGACCATAGTACGATACTCCTTAAACGAAATTTGTCCTTACCACTTTGATAGGAGATTAAACATGATATCTTTTCCCCTGAATTCAGATATACCCAAATACAATAAATATGATGGTAAGAGTGATCCCCATGATCATGTTTGATATTTTTGTACCATGAGCCTTAAATTTTCTCATGATGAAACTTATTTGATGAGGTTATTCCCAAGAAGTTTGGGAGGGAAAACAATGGAGTGGTTGTCTAAACTTACACCTCCCATTAGATCCTTTGATGAGCTGATAAATAAATTTATCACACAATACTCCTATAATATTCAACATGCAATCACCATGTTGGATGTATGTAATACCAAACAGAAAGATAATGAAACATTCATGGTGTTTCTTCAATGTTGGAGATAGATGGTTTTGAGATATCCTCAAGATGTGCCTGAAAAAGAAAAGATGGAAATCTTTATTGACAATCTAAATAGTGAGATGAGTTATCTACTCAATCTCTAGTGCATACCATCTTTTTCCAGGTTAATCAAAAATGGAATCCAAGTAGAGGAAGCATGCATCAAGAAAGGAACATTGAAGTTCTTCAAAGAAGGAACTAACTCATCCAACTCTCAATTTAACAATCAAAGCAATAGAAAAAATTTAGACAAATCTAGATTCTGGACCAGAAACAAAAATCCTATTAATGAGGGAGGAACTGATGCTAATGACATGAAGTCCAAACAATCAGTATTAGCTTTATCAAGTAATACGCCAACTACCAAGAATCAAAATGGTGTTAACCAAGGCACTAACACTTATCTGCCAAATTCCAATCAGGGACCTTGAAATGCAAACACCAACAATAATACCCAAGGCAAGAACACTAATTGAGGAACTAATCCAAATCCGAAGAGTAACACTAACAATTTCCCAGATAGATGTATCTACACACCATTGGGGCAATCCTTATAATCAACATTCCGAGAACTTCTGGCAAACAAGATTATCACATTACTAGCCATAAACAATTTCAAACCCCATATCAAACCACCTTGGTAGAATGACTCACATTTCTGTGATTTTCATCGAAACAAAGGACATCACACAAATTATTGCATGAGGCTTAAAAACATTGTTCAAGACATGATAGATAGAGGTGATTTAACGGTGGATGGTCTCAAAATGAATGGTGATCATGACACCTTTAAAAATCCTCTTCCAAATTACAACAAGGAAGGAGCTTCATCATCAAACGATACACGGGGAGCTCGCGTAAATCACCTATACAACAAAACCATCAATCACATATCAACAATGGATAATTAGATAAATGTCATAAAGATCAAAGACAAATAAGACCATACATCAATTAATGTGACAACTCAAGCTCAAAAATATGTCTTGAAAGGGCATACATCAACATCAACCACTATCCCCAAGACTCAATATGATTTGGTAAGTCAACTATGAAAAAATCCTGCTCAGATATCCATACTAGAGTTTCTCAAACTCTCGCCAAAACATAAGGACATATTAGAACAAGCACTAGTTGAAACAAATGTACCTCAGGATCTGGATATTGACAAATTTCAAGCCATGGTGGCTCACATGACAGGGCCTCATAATCTCACCTTTTCTAAACATGATAATATCTCTTTGAGTCATCCACATAATACTCCCCTTCATATTGAAGTCTTAGTCTACAAACATCGAGTTAAAAGAGTCTTAATAGATGGAGGAGCTGGTCTCAATATCTGTACCTTAAAACTTATCTGTACATTAGGCTTCTCTAAACAATCTATTGATCCACACAAAAAGATCACCATCAAGGCATATGATGATGAAGAAAGATCATCCAAGGGAATAGTGATACTACCTATTCAAGTAGGACGGATACATAGAGACACTATGTGCCAAGTCTTAGACATAGACTTAGCATACAATATTTTATTGGGTCATCCTTGGATACATGAAATGCAAGAAGTACCCTCAACTTACCATCAGTGTGTCAAATTCCCATATAATGGGCAGGAGATTTCCATATCGGCTGACAATAATCCCTTTCAACATTGCAATGCTATGGGGGCAGCCCAAGACAACTTGGTTCCACATAATAAGGAAGCTCAAACTTCCTCAACATTAGATCATCATCAAGAAAAGATCAAATCTTTATCAATAGATTTCAAACAAAAGATGAAAATCAAAGAGAAAGGCATGCGGGAATACTCTTTCGAACCCATGTGTCTATCCAAGTTACCAGCATCACCAAAATCTCATGGACAACCTTCTGCATTGACACATCAAGTGACATAGTCTATCACCAAGTTTGATGGCAAGTTTATCTAATTGGGCACCCTAGCACATGAATCAAAAGAGAAAGACATCCTTAGTTTATTATACAAGGATGAGGAAGAAGTCAGAGCTGCTACTATGGAGGTAGCCATACCAACACAACAGTATGGAAAAGGATTCTTGATCATGCAACGAATGGGATACAATAACAAAGGACCTATAGGCAAGTGACAAGAAGGCATTACAGAACCAATGGACCCTCCTTCACAGTTTTCTTCAGACAAAAAAGGATTGGGATATGGACACAACATACCCCCAAGGCAGAAACAAAATAAATATCAAAAACCTCAATGGAAAGTAAAGAAGAAATACAATAAGGAGTCATGGCAAGAGGCACTGAACCAAGCAACAGAACAATAAGGGAAGAGCAATAACACTAGGAAAAGGAGAAACAACAAGAGGAGATGGCCATTCAAAGAGAAGAAGCATCTTATGAGGAAGTACACCATGTTCAAGAACCTATTCAAAACAAGGCAAAATCATCTCCTGATGAAATCACTACTCCCCAAGGAGAAACAATGTATGAACAAATGCAAAGAGTGCAATCAGGTTTCGATACGAAATCAGAGAAAACTACTAGACTAGTATCAATTATCATAGATCTCTTCTCACCTTACAACATACCTGTCAACAGCATTGAAAGACTCTAGGACAATAATTCTGAAACTGATTCTAATGACTATGAATGGGGTAGCTTTTTAAATGTTACTGAAGATATCCCTCAAGGTGCTATTCATACACCCCTTTCTCAGGAAGGACAAGGGACATAGTCTAGATTACTTGAAGTTGGCCCACAACATATCTACGAAGCTAAGGAAAATGAGCAGCGGGACTATGAGCAAGTCTACATGGAAGATGATACCATCGAAGAGCTTGACAATCTCATTAACTTAATCAATATCCTAGACAACCTTAATGATACCTCTATCATGACACTTACCGCAGCCAACCTTGACCCACCAAATGACTCTTTACTACTTGTATTTGCAGATTTAATACTACTTGTATTTGCAGATTTAATAGATTGGGATGAACCTAAACACCATGACATACCTATTTTCCCAGATGACGAGTCCATTGTCAATTACCTATGTACTGTCAACCCGGAAATAGACTCTACTAGCAAACAAAATAATGATATCTGCAATAAGAAGGGTGCCAAGTCTTTCAGTCACAAACATGAAAGAAATAAAGGATCTAATGCTGAAAACCAGTCAATGGCAGCACTAGATCACAAAAAAGTCAAAATAAAGGATGCATCTGAGGGTGAAAACCTTTTTAAGGCACCTAAGGATGGGAGACTTAACACTCTTCCTAAACACTATTAGGAGCAATCACCCATATTGATTGAGCCCACTCAATCAATCAATATTTGTATGGAATAAGCATCTAGAAACATACACCTAGCAAAATCTCTGACAGAAGAAGAAAAACAAAGTTTATCAAATTCTTCAAAGAAAAGAAAATCAATTTATACATGCATCATTTATCTATTGCTCCAAGAGCTAAGCCAGTCAAACAAAAGTTAAGAAAGATGAATCTGCATAGCATTAATGGTTAAGTTGAACTAAAGAAGTTATTAGACATCAAATTTATTCGACCTATAGACTATGCTGAATGGATTTCAAACATTGTGCCAGTTTCAAAACTAGATGGAAGCATTAGGATATGCACATATTTTAGAGATGTTAACAAAGCATGTCCAAAGGATGATTTTCATTTGCCCAGCATAGACATAATTGTAGACCTCACAACAAGCCATGCAATGTTATCATTAATGGACGGTTTCTCTGGCTATAATCAAATCAAGATAGTTCCAGAGGATCAATATAAAACAATGTTAACCTATCCTTGGGGAACATATTATTGAAATGTCATTCCTTTGGGCTTGAAGAATGCTGGGGCAACTTATCAAAGAGTAATGCCGATAATATTTCATGATATGATGCATACCTTCATGGAGGACTATGTGGATGATTTACTGGCTAAGTCATTCACTCAGGCAAAACATCTGGGCATATTAGATAAAATCTTTCAAAGATTGGAGAAATTCCAAGTCAGGCTAAACCCTAAGAAGTGTGTCTTTGGGGTAACATCAGACAAACTATTAAGCTACATTATGTCAACAAAGAGAATTGAAGTAGATCCAACAAAGGTACATGCCATCATGGAGATGCCACCTCCTAATAACATTAGTCAACTCAAATCTCTACAAGGACAGCTACAGTCAATCAGGTGATTCATAGCCCAATTAGCAAATAAAAGTTTACCATTCAATCATTTGCTACATAAGAACATACCATTTAGATGGGAAGCCAAGTGCACAAAATCATTCTATCAAATCAAGCAATATCTAATGAATCCACTAGTTCTGGTACCTCCAATAGGAGGGAAGCCACTTATTCTCTATATATCAACAACGAACATATCATTGGGGGTACTATTAGCGCAAGAAGATCAAAAAGGAAAGGAACGAGCTATATATTACATTAGTATAACATTAAATGGATATGAGCTGAATTACATATTCATTGAGAAGGCTTGTTTAGTTGTGGTATTCACCTCTCAAAAGTTTTGACATTACATGCTAGCTCACACAATCAAGCTAATAGCAAAAATTGATCCTCTCAAGTATTTACTCAGCAAAGCAACTCTTATAGGTCGACTAGCTAAATGGATCATGATTCTCAATGAGTTTGATATCCAATACACAGAGCGTCAGGCTATCAAGGGACAAGTAATTGCAGATCAATTAGCTAAAGCACCACTACCAGATAAGCAACCAATGAAGGTAGAATTTCCAGATAGGGATGTCCTTACTGTTACACCCAAGCAATGGACCCTGTACTTTGACGGTTCCTACACTCAACATGGCTCAGGTGCTGACATCTTGTTCATCACTCCTGAAAGACACACCATTCCAAGATCATATAGACTCATGTTTCCATGCACCAATAACATCGTTGAGTATGAATCACTAGTCATGAGAATCAAAATGGCCATAGAATGGAGAATCACGGAATTGAAGGTCTATGGAAATTCCCAACTGGTTATAAATTAGATCAACAATGAATATCAGACAAAGGATGACAAGCTGCTGCCATATAAAAGAATGGTGGATGACTTCAAATAGTATTTTTTACACATCACCTTCAAGAAAATACGAAGGTTGGAAAATAGAGAGGCCGATGCAATGGCTACTATCAATTCACTACTACAAATTCCAGAGCAATAGAGTCGTTATGAGTTTTTAGTAGAGAAAATGTTTTCCCCAGCCTATGATAATTTTGCATCCCATGTTATCTACACCTTAACCAGCTCAGACTCTCCTTTATATGGGATAATCTATGAGTACTTTAAAACCAATACCCTACCCATTGACCTATCTCATAATAAAAAACACAACTTTATCCGGCAAGCCATACATTATACCTTAACTGCTGATACCCTTTACTATCGAGATCTAGATGGTACTCTTCTTTGTTGCCTTGATCGTAATGAATTTGAGTCTTCTTTACATGAGCTTCATGAGGGTATCCGTGTCACACATTCAAGTGGTCCTACTATTGCAAAAAGCTTTTGAGAATGGGATATTACTAGCCGACAATGGAGAAAGACTTATCAATTTGCAAAGAAATGTCCTAAGTGCCAAATCCATGGTAATCTTATTCATGCACTAGCATAGGAATTGTAGCCATTTACAACATCTTGGCCTTTCTGTCAGTGGGGACTTGATTTAGTAGGTAAAATACATCCTTCTTCTTCAAATGGACACAAGTTCATTATCACAGCCAGAGAGTATTTTTAAAATGGATTGAAGTAGTCCCAATGACCACAGTAACTGGAAAGAAAATTGCCTCTTTTATTCTCAATTATCTAATTTGCAGATATGGCATCACCAGTTATATTATCACAAACAACGGGCGTCCTTTCAAAAATCAAGATGTACGAGAATTGTGTGAACAGTTCAAAATCCAACATCATTTTTCTACACCTTACTACCCATAGGGGAATGGTCAAGCAGAGGCATCAAATAAAACAATATTTAAAATCCTAAAGAAGACAATAAATGATGTAGGAAAGGATTGACATGTGCAACTCAATCCAACACTCTGGGCATACAGGACTAGCATCCCAATACCTATAGGAGCTATGCCATATTCATTGGTGTATGGGTCAGAAGTAATTTGACCTCTTGAGGTAGAAATTCCATCACTCAGAGTATCTTTAAAAGGCCTCATTCCAGATGAGGAGTATCGGGTCAATAGATTTCAAGAACTAGAGCTTCTGGATGAAAAATGACAACATGCCTATAATCACCTCAAAGCATACCAACAACGCATGTGTAGAAGCTACAACCACAAAGTCGTCCCTAGGATTTTTAAAGTAGGTGATCTCATACTCAAAGAAAATCTCAGAAATCAACAAGATCGAGAAAAGAAGGGGAAGTTTGAACCTAACTAGTTAGGTCCTTATGTTATCATATCAGCCTATGGATCAGGCGCCTATTAGCTTAAAACTTCAGAGGGTGATATGATTGACGAACCAACCAACAACATCCATTTGAATAAATTCTATAATTGAGTGGTCTAATGCACAAAAAAAGTAAAAAATACAAAAAAAGATTGAAAAATAAAAAAAATACAAAAAAAACCAGAAAAACAACAAATAAAAGTGCAATAAAAACAAACAACGAAAACCTGGCAATAGGCGCTATTTGTGAGGGAACAACTCCTTTATCTATCATTATTCATATCTTTTGCATCTGAAGTAAAAGCTAATGGCCATTTCCCAACACCTTTCATGCAACATTATCCCGAACACACTTAGTGTAGTCACCGTCCTTGTTTATCTGAAGATCAGTTCATTATATCTCACCATGGCTTGGTAATCATTGTAAATATCCACATTAGTTGATAACTATAGCTAGGGGAAACATTCCTTTGAATTCAACCATTCCAACAGAAGCAAACACAAATTATAGCACGCCAAGAAAATCTTGTCAACAAGAACTCAGCAGCTGAGAAAGCAAAACATTGAGCTGAGAAAGAAAAACATTGATCCAATTAACAACTTCAACACATGCATGATGGATGGATTTTTGAAATATAATTTTTTTACATCTTGCATGAAGTTTTGACTACTTTGAACTTTAACTTTTTGAATCATTAGATCTCCTTAAATTCTCAACGATGCATCAAGCTAGAGAAAGTAGCTAGAGAGTCTAATATTTTTTGGTTTGCTGTCTGTGAGGCGATCACTTGTACTGTGCAAATTTTGTCTTAATACGTGATTAGAAACATATCACTGAAGACATTGTTCCACTTTGCACATACAAATGGTTCAATCTTGTCTGTTTATATGCAAGCAACACTCAGGTCGTCTTGGTTCAATTATACCTTGATGCTTGTGCCATCTTGCAATATCAAAATCCATGTACGTTTTACCCAGTTCATTATGGTTCAATTATACCATTATGCTTGTATAAAATTCCAACATATCAAAATCTCAATGATAATAAATAAAAAACAAAGTAAAAACATGTGACTACACAGGAATGACAATAAGAAAAGGAGGGTGATCAATGAGTTGCATATCATTTTAAATTGTGCATTAGTTGCATATCATTTTAAATTGTGCATTAGTTGCATATCATTTTACATCATGCATTAGTTGCATATCATTTTAATCTCATTATCATTATCATACATCTCATTTTCAAGATACATCTCACATCATAAATCATATCAATCAAATCTCAAATCAAAAAAAATTATCTAAGAATCATCATCATAGAAACATCATATCAATGCATAAATCATCGTCCATAAACACATCACATGTGAATTGGAAAATCAGTGTCATATATATATATATATATATCTCAAAATAGTCAAAATATACAAGGGATGTCATGTCTGTCAAAATACAATACAATGATCAAAATACAACAGAGACAAGTCTCTCAGGTATGACTATCTCCTGAGGCTGATGGTCTCATAGTAGATGTCCCAGCTCCTGGATCTCTAGGTGGATCACATCAAGAAGGCCCTGTAACACCTCTGCTCTCTGTCCCTGTCTGACGCTGAGCTGATCAACTAGCAGTAAACCTAGGAGCCCTCTGCTCTCTAGGGACCAGATCCTCATATAAGCGCTTGTAATACTCAACTGCCATGGTCGTGTACCGTATCTTCCTCAGTGTGTCTCTCATAGGGGCACCGACCATCGCTCTCTGCAGTCTCTCTACAAGCTCCTCTGCTTAACCTAGGCACTCTATCATCGTATCTCGCTTTGCAGTAATCTGTGTAATCTGACATTGCTGAGCTAGTACCCGCGCCTGCAACTCCTACACTGTAAAATGCAACACTCAAATCTATGAATCCTATCGATGTGATGGTACCTTGATCTGCACTGGTACTTGGGTGGTAACACTACCTATCCCTATCCTAGGCCCTGGTGGAGGTAGCACATTTGATCTCCTCCACTAAGTTGGCCGTGTAAACTCCTCTAAGCCACCCATAGCTGCTAGCACCTCGCCTGCTCTGCCAACCCCACCAGCTTCAAGAACCAAACCTCCCCTATGTCCATCACTACCTGGTCATCTGACTAATCCAATATATCTTCTCCTCCCTCCATCTCCTCTCCCATCTCCCCTCTCTCTCCTCTCCTCCCTCGATCCCCTCCTCCAATCCTCCCTCTATCTCCTCCATCCCCTCCTCTATCTCCCTGTCTCCCTCTACCACCTCCCCTCCCATCTCCCCTATCATCTCCTCCATCATCCCCATATCCCTCCTCCATCTCCTCTCCCTCCTCTCTCCGTCTCACTAGCCTCTCTGGCTGCTCATCCTCATCATCGTCAAAGGAAGGAATCATCTTTGTTGGATCTAATATCTGTGCCATGACGCATGTGCCACAAAATATGCTGCAAACTCCTCCTTCATCCCAACATCAACCACTCCAAACCCGTAATCCCATATATGTCCAGCCAAATGCATATACTCCTCTACAACCACTGCACTATCAATAATCAGACCCCACTCTAACACATCTTGTCTCTGACGAGCATATAAACATGCTCCTTGTGGTATACCCTGTTGTCGACCATACTATCATTGAACACGGCTATGTAGCAACCTTTCAATGATAAAAGGCATCCACCCAGTCAGGTATCTTGATATATAGACATAGGTCATCTCTAGCCCATCCTCAGTGCATACCTCATAGTTCATATATGATCTCTAGATGACTGTATCAATATCATCCAGCACCCTCCTCCAATGCTCTAGCTTGTGCAGCTTACGCTGGACAACTATACCTGTATACCCATATACATAGGCTCAACCAATCAACCTATCCCTATTTGCAAGAGGCCTCACTATAGGAATGTTCTCCCAAGCCCACAGCTATAATAATGTAACCTCAGCTGATAGACTCATGTATCCTAGATACACTACCTGGAGTAGCTCCCTATACAAATGTGCTAACATACATGATACCCAAGTGAACCTGCGTCCCTATGTAACCATGTCCTCTAAAAACAATCCCCAACCCATTGCTAGTCCCTTCGACCTACGGTTGGGACACAAGAATCTACCTACAAAACCTGCCAGTACAGAGAGTAGTGGAGCATAATCAAAATCTATAAACTCCTGCCAAGGGATCTCATATCAACAAATCTGATCATCATGGAATATCTGACGAAGAGCCTCTATCCCATCCTCCTCTATCTACTCATATGACAATAATGCCCCAATCACTAGAATCTGCAGAATCTGATAACAGTCCTCTGGAGTGACTGTTATCTTGCCAGTATCCAAATGAAAGGTGTTCATATCACTGTGCCACCTCTCTGCCAAAGCTATCAACAAACCCCGATTAATGATATATTGAGGCATGTCCAACAAAGATGATAAACCACAACTCTCAATAATATCTCTATCTGCCTGTGTGAAATGTGAAATCAAGGACCATGGTCTCAGAAATCGCTCTCGTGACTGGAGTACACCAAGCTGTGCCTACAAAACAACAAATGTCCAACATCAGTTCCCATGTCTATCTGATATATCCAATAAAAACAAAATCAACTTGTAACAATGAAGTATGAAATCAAGTTCCACATCGAAAATCAAATTAAGTTCCATATCAAACATCAGATCCCATATCGAGAAATCAACCGTTTTTCATATTGAAAATCAAAATCCATATCGAAATCAATCAAATCCCATATCAAAATCAAATCAAATCAAATCCATATCAAAAATCAATGACCTATAATGCAAGCACCATATCGAGAAATTAAATCAATGACCCATAATGCAAGCACCATATCGAGAAATTAAATCAATGACCCATAATGCAAGCACCTCAGGAATCCATATCGGAGAATCATATCAAAATCCCATAACGCAAGCAACTAAAAAATCCATATCACAAAAATCATATCAAGAATCGGAACTCATATTGGACATCACATTCAAAGGCAAAAATAAAAGATCCATATCGAAAGAAAATCAGGATTCTCATTCAAACAATCAATTAGCTTGACATTTCATAAACAACAACAAATCATCATATCAAGACTCAGACATCAAATTCAATCGCAAGGCAAAAATCAAAGATCCATATCAAAAAGAAAATCAGGATCCTCATTCAAACACTCAATCTGGCAATCCATATCAGATGCAAAATTCAAAATGGCAAAAACAGACATTAAGACAGCAGGCATGACCTTGACAAATCTCAGCAGGTGCCTATTCACTCCTAAACCATCTCCCTCATCTACTTTTCCCCCACAACACAATCTTGCAAATTCTCTCTAGCCATTTTTCTTGCACATGCGCCAAAGTATCCCTCTCACGTGCTAATCTACAACCCATGTGCTAGCTAAACTCGGCTACGCGCTAAGACCTTTACCCTATGCACTAACCAATTCTTCCATCGTGCTCACCTAAGCACCCTATGTGGTAGGTTAACCCTACATGCTACCCTAAGCACTGCATGCGCAAACCTATTAGCCCTATGCTCTAGAACTACCTATGCTCTACCCTAAACCTACGACATGCGATGGGAAGATTCCCAGGCGCTACCCTAGTTGAAAAACCCTATGCACTAAAGTTTGTTAGGATTAATGATAGTCCCAAAGATACTGAGAGGGGGGGTGAATCAATATCTAACTGGTTAACAAAATATTTAACCTTATTAAGTATTTTGCATTTCAAAACAGTGTACCGGTAAATAAGAATTAATGCAATAAACAGGAACAATGAGGAAAACTAGTGTGGGAAAAACCTCGGTGGGATTTGTGACCCACAATATTCACTAACTGGACAATGAATAAATATTACTTACAATGATGGGCCTGCACATGCAGGAAGGCCATCTGCCTAGAGCTCACTGCTCAATAAGAGTCTCACTGACTACAAAAGTGGATTATAAAAATCCAATACAATGCACTGCTTCAAATCAGCATCAACTATGCCAAGTTCAGTACCGGTTTAAGCTCATTCTATAACCAAAAACCTTCTCTATCAACTTATATCTTTATACAAAAATATCATTCATTCATGATATCCCTCTACCATACTTCTTACACAAAATGACCTATAAGATCTCATACATATATAGGAGTCTTTTACAATATGCCATGTCAGCTTTTACAAAAATAATTACATTAAATATAATAAACAAAATTTTATTCCCTATCGGCTGGAGTGTCGGTATGCATTGTAGCTGTTGCTGGTGTATGTAGATGTCTATGCTGGTGTCGGTGCTTGTCGGTGACTTTACTAGATGAATTCCAGAAGGTTGCTAGTAGGTTGCCATCAATGACAACACCATCATTTCTCATTAGAGTGTAGAATGCCAACAAATCTCTTATCGTATGCGCTAAGAGAGGAACCCTACGCACTAAACTGCAAAAATTAGAAGCAAAAAATAAAAAACGTGACTAAAATCGACAAAATAAAAAAAATAGGGAAAAATTAAGGCGACTTACAGATGGACTATACGTAGTGGGCCTTTGGTATCGGTGAATGTGCTCGAAATGGTGAGAAGCATAAGGAACTGACATTTTTTCACTCTCCACGTGTCACTCTCACAAGAAGTCAAAAGGTGCAAATAATACAAATGAAATCACTTTTTACCTTTTTATAGGGTAAAAGTCAACTAGGGTTAGTAGGTGGGGCATGTATTTTGCTCATTTTCTCACTTTTAACCCTATTAAACATCATTTTTTGGGAGATGAATCAAAAACTCGACATTCAACACAGTCATCATTTAAAAATACAATCAATTCAAAAACGATCATCACAATCAACAAATTTTTCAAAATACTTGGTTCATTTCTTGAGGGGGCATCATCAATATCATTCATCAAATTTGGGGCATGACATCACCATATCGACATCTTGACACAAGCATCATATCTCGCAAAATTTTCTTTGAATCAACATGTGCACACATGTCACTTCAAAGAGGGGCAAAATGTAGACGTACAAAAATGACCACTTTCCTAAGTGAATATTTAATATTCATTTTAAGCTCATTCTTCTATTTAATTAAATTATTCATATTCATCTATTTGATTAAATAAGTTATTCAATTTATTTAATTAAATTCACCTAAAACTCTCATAGCCTTTAATTAAATAAAACATTTTATTTAATTAATTCCCCTTTCTCCCCTTTTAATTAAATTTAGAATTAATTAAATTGTTCATTGCAAATAAATAAATCTAATTTATTTATTTAAATCCCCCACTTGTATTTATGCAAGTTGCATCTATTTTAGTTGAAATAAAGTAATTTATTTTAATTAAAATTACCCCCCCATCCACTTGTATTCTCCTACATCTCCAATTCGCCTCCCTAAAGCCCCTTCTAGATTCTTCTAATCACTTCTAAATTAGCGTAACCCATCCCCTAAATATTCTCACATCCCTAAGCAAAGGGAAGTCACTTCTCAAACCTTCAAATTCTTTGAAAACCATTAAAGGCTTTATGTCTTCAACAAGTTAACCTTGAAAGTCTCTCAAACCATTAATGGTTAACTCAACCCTCTTGCATTATTAGATACTTTCTCTCTAGCTCAATCCTCATCTAACCCAAGGGTCTCATCAAGAATTCATTGCTTTGACCATGGTTATTTCTTTAACCCTTGCACAAGAGTTTATCCTTTGGGTAAAAGCTTTATCCAATGGATAACCCTAATCTAACCTTAACCCTTACCCCCTAGGGTAACCATGAGGTCTTCTCAAGCATTTAATGCATCTTACATCTCTCAAGCAGTCGTATGTTGACAATTGTCACCATTTCATTGGTGAGAATTGTAAATATGGATTGATAACTTTCAATCCTAGCCCTTGATAAGAACATCCAATCCTGACCATTCATTGCTCTGTTTTTCCTATAAATAGAGCTCTCATTCCTCCATTTTCATATCAAAGTCTTTACTATCAAACTTATAGACATTTTACTAAGCATCTCATCTTCATATCTAGTCATTTTATTAAGAATTTAGGCTCTCTTTGATAGAAATAATTTTCATAGCATCTTAAATAGGCATTTACATTATCACATAATAATCATGGTAGACTAGTATAGCATGATACGATAGTTTTGTTACTAATCCTTTCATCTTAATATCATATCCATGCTAGTTTAAATCATGTTAGATTTAGTATCATGCAAACTAGGAATGCATCCAAGCTAGATTGATCAATATCCATCATTTTCATGATTGTCACCCCTAAGTCACTTTGCTCAGTGATCTGAGAGCAAAGGCATTGGCTTGAGGGGTCTTGTGAGATAAAGAACAATGTAACATCCCTTGGGAAGTTGAGTTATTCAATATAACTCCATAAACTACACCAAGAGTCCCATTGGTGTGTGGACTAGTTTTGAAATCACATTTTCCATTTCATCACCCCACTTTTCCCACCCACAAGACCATTAGAGCACCTCATGGACCTTTATACATAGTTGCAAAGACTTACAAAATGCCTTGTCGTGGTGTGCTTATCGATCTCTCTTGCATGGCTAATGTCATCATTGAGGAGTATATTTTCACTTTACAATTGCATAAACAAATCTATGATGACACTAATGTGGTTCTTAAGTTATTTGATGGATTCTCTTGTGCTACCATTGGTTCTATCACACTTCCTATTGAGGTTCACACTAAAAATATGGATGTCAACTTTGTTATCATTCCTTCCTCTAAGAAATTCCGTGTGAATTTGGGCTATCCTTGGCTATCTTCCATGAAGGCTATTTCTTCCCCAATCTATAAGTGTTTGAAATTTTTCCACAATGGAGAAAATATAACTGTTAACCATAGCTTATTTCAACCAACCAAAAGAAGCCTAGGTGTTCCTATTGATTTGTTTTGGCCTAAACAGTTTGAATCTCTTCTACCAAGAAGTGATGCTCTCTTTCAATCTTATCAAAAGTGAAAGAAAGATATGATCCTATCCTTGAGCCAACCTAGATATCCAACAATTGACATTCCCATCCTTCTTGAAGATGATGTTCTTCTCTTGATGGAGAGAACTAATCTTCCACCTATGAAAGACTCCCAACCTATTCCTATGGATGAGACTACACCTTCTCCTAAGAAGAAGAAAATTATTCCTCCTAAGGTTAGACTTGTATCTCCTCCTCATGATGGACCTTGTCTTCTTCCTACACCAAACATTCCTCCTTTATATGGTGCAGTTCCAACTGCTTGCTCTTATAGAGAGAGGAGACCTACCTCTCCTCTTGTTCAAACTAAAAGACCTCAACTTAAACCTCCAACTACCAAAGATGAGAATATTCCTCCTTCAACAAATATTCTTCCTCCTTCTCAGTCTTCCGCTCAGACTTGATGAAATCATTATGTGAGAGACCATTAACGAAAGCATCGTGCTCAAGCTCATAAAGTTGTTCCTCAAAATATTCAATCTCCTAAAACACCAGCAATTGACATGATTCCCTTTTCTCCTAAACAATATGTTTTTGATTAAGGTAAAAATAGGTTTTGAAGGGGCCCCAAAACCCTTTACAAATCGAGCTTAACAGAAAAAGCAACAAGAGACAAAAAGGAACAGACCAACAAAAAGCCAGCAGAAAACCAAAGAAAACCAACTAAAGCCCCACAATGCCAGCAAAACCAGCTAGACCCAAGAAGATAAACTAATTGATTTTTTTTTCAAGGCATTAGATAGGGTGTTGTTAATCCCATGCAGATCTTTGATGTTATCCTTGAGATTTGGGAGATCCTTAGCAGAAGCAGCCACAACTTTCTTGACACTCACCCTAGTCCTCTTAGTAGCACCACCAACCGGAGTAGCTTCATCACTACCAATCTAGATAGTCTCATCATCCATGTCAAGTTCCACCACCAGTTTAGGAGAGCTGGTATGATCGAAGACCTTAGCAATATCCTTGAAGTTTTTAGTGATAGTTGACAGGATATTCAGGATAATGCCCATCAATTTTTTCATGGCCTCTCTCCCTTCTTCCAGTGATTTAACCTTCTCCATATCCTGCTTCCATTTTATGAGCTCCCTATCATCATTCTTCTTCTTCTCATCCGTATTTTTCCCCTTTTTTTCTAGGTTCTTCAAGAGTTCATAGGTCCATCTGTCATAATCTAGTCTCACCTCGATAAGTTTTTTGAGGTTATCTAGGAATAACCCATTATCCACACTTTCCTTTTCCTCGCTTAAACTGTCCTTAGTCATATTCTTCTTAGGTTCCTTGTTCCTTTCCCTCTCAGAATTCACATCTATTTCCTCATTATCCTTGTAATCCACATCCTCCATAGGATGGTTGTTGTCCTTGTCAGGGAATTCGCTATGGATAAGGCTTTCATTGTCAGACTCATTATCACCACTTTCCTCCTCAATACCCACCTCCTCATCTTTCCAGCTGTCTTCACCATCAGAATCATCCGTCTCCATTTCGCTACCTTCTTTTTCAATTTCTCGTGTTTCCATCCTAGGGGCACTCTTTCTTTTTTTGCTAGAAGATGACTTCTCCTTGCCAGAATCGCCTCCCTCCATCTTTCTCTTCCTCGGGGAGGCAGATAACCTCTTTCTTTCTAGTAGGGCGAGGGTTTTGTAGTGCTCATAGATGAGCAACAAGAGCCCACAATGGAGAACCAGACTTGAGGTATTCTTACTGTGTTTATTGAGGGACCTGGAAAGGGACCTAAAAAGGTAGTAGGGCAAGGATACCTTTTTGTTGTGTCTGAAATGGTTTAAAAGAACAAAGTGGTAGGTGTGGGCCCTGGAGAATTGACCCTCAACCATGATATATTCCATTATAGCATTCAAAACCTAGCGCCAGATTTTATTGATATTAGCAGCTTCATAGTAAGCTCTTGTGGCTTTGCCAATTCTATCCCTCTTTTTCCTTCCGCAGGAACAGATTAACCACGTTGTTGGAGACTTTAAGGTCTCTAAAAAAATTAAGCCCAATATGGGGCATGCTAGTCATAGTAGCTATGAGGCAAGCGTCCAAATTGAACTTAACTCCAGAGATTTTAAAGGAACCATTACACCAATTTTTAGAAATTTTGGTAACGGCGAGATTTACCCTACCTTTATCATAATCCCTAAGCTTCTCCATAAATCTTGTGAGGGATCCTTTTTCCAACTTTGCCCACACCTTCGGCATCGCTTTCCATGTTGACGTATTATCTGGTTCCTCCGTCCTTAAATCTCCTCCCATCTTTGAATTCGGATTATCAGCTCTGTTCCTCTACAAACTTAGCACTTCTTTCCTATAGTTACTCGAGATTTTGAACTGGGTGACCCACAAAGCGTGCGACTCATTATAAGAAATGGTTGGAGATCTACCACTTTGCCAGGTAATAATTACCTTTCCATCAAGGCATAAATTAATCATATGCTTTGTCATGATTATGTGGTCCTTCCCTTCCCATATATTTGTCCTTTCTAAGGAGCTATTTAATGTTTATGTTGACATCTTCCCCATGCCAAATCATTTGGGAATCAGAATTAACCCCTAGGTTCGCCAAACAATTTGCCACCATATTTTTTTCTCTAAAGGCATGTTGGATAATGATATCTTAAAAAATAGCAATAATTTCCCTAGCTTGGAAGATAATATTTTCAATTGACCATGATGGCTCCGACTCCCCCTTCAGACACTTAATAATATTAAGTGAGTCTCCTTCGAGCCATAATTTATCATGATTAAGATTCTTGGCTATAATTAAGGTGTTTAGGGCAGCTGAGGCTTCGATAAAATGACTTGTTTGACTCCCTAAAGGACCAACCATCACAACTAAGCAACTTCCAGCAAAATTCTTGACAATGCCCCCATATCCAACTTTACCCAGATTCCCCTTAGAGGCCCCATCAAAGTTAGTGTTATTCCACCCCTGAGGAGGAAAACACCAAAAGAGACCTTCTCTTCCCTTCTCCTTGCTAGTGGTAGTAGTGGAGAAGTTCCACCTATCTTTGAAGTCATCTTTAGTAGCTGGTCCATAATCAGTGCCATAGATACATTCAAATATACTCCTGTAAATTTTATCTGCCACCACTTCAGGAGTAGCACTTTTATCCCTGAAAAATCCTATTGTTGCGCTCTTTCCAAATATTCCAGATAACATTCGAAAGAGTAAGTCTCCAAGTCTCCACAATATTAGGATTAGAATTGGGGTAGTGCCATTGCTACCAAGTATCCCCTAGGGAGTTCGGAAAAACCCAGCTCAAGTTCCACCTACTTAAGATGATTTTCCATATATCCTGACTAAAGGTACACTGATTAAGAATATGGTAGGCAGTCTCTTCTTCCTTGCAACAAAGAGAAGACCTATTAGGAAAAACAAAACCTCTATTTTGAAGGTTGTCCAGGGTTAAAACCTTGTTTTGGATAAAAATCCAAAAAAAGATATTAACTTTAGGAACTAACTTCTTGATCCAAACTTTAGCCCAAATAGGAATTTCTTCCACATATTCATATGGATAGCCATAGCTGAGGAGACAAAGTATTTCCCATCTAGGGTTTCCCTCCATATTAGCCTATCATCTTTGTTGTCTCTAGGAACTTTAGCAAAGAGAGCAATCTGAAGGAACTAAAGCCCCAAACACTACTGGCTGAAATCAATCCAATTCCCATTTCTCCAGTAGTCTCTGACCAGCTCCCCAAACCTGCTTTTGAACCAATCAATCCAATCATTAATGATTGTAACATCCTCTAGAGGTTTGTCCAATATCCACCTATCTTCCCAAAATCTTATTCTCCTACCATCCCCAAGGTTCCAAATTCTTCTAGCAGTAGCCCAGCTTTAGCAGATTGAACAACATTCCATATAGCCGAACCTTCAACAATAAAAGATTCATCTAAGAATTCTTCCTCAGAAGGTTGCATATAGAGATATTTGTTATTCCAGATAGAGTTCCATTCTCTTTCCTCCCCTTTCATTCTCCAAATCTATTTGGCTAATAAAGCCTTATTCATGGAACTAATATTCCTTAGACCCAACCCACCTGAGGCCTTAGGAGTACAAATTTTATTCCAAGCAATTAGGGGAATTCTATTTTTGACTTCCACCCCCGACCAAAGAAACTTTGTTTGGATTCTTTCAATAGCTTCCACAATTTTTTTGGGGATTTTGAACAAACTGAGAGCATAAACAGGTATGTTTTGGAGAGTATCTTTAAGAAGAGTAACTTTGCCCGCTTGACTAAGGACAACCCCTTTCCAACTAGTAAGTTTTGAGTTAAATCTATCCACCAGCTTATTCTAGAAAGAATCCGTAGGCTTAATACACAGAGGAAGCCCCAAATAAGAAGAGGGAAGCTCATAAATTTTGCAACCAAGAATTCTTTCAATCCTTAGTTGCCTTTGAATAGGGGTGTTGATGAAGAACAAAGAACTTTTATCCCAATTAATTTTTTGACCAGAGGCAGATTCATAAGTATTCAACACCTTCTTCATGTGTTTAGCTTCCAAGATGGAAGCTTGCCCCATAGTAATAGAATCATCAACAAACTGTTCATGGCAGCAAGTGACATTGGATGAAGATGGTTTCAGACCCTTAAGATTGCCATCTTCCACATTTTTAAGAATAAATCTACCTAGACATTCAGCTAAAATAGTAAATAGGATAGGGGTTATGGGGTCCCCCTATCTAAGTTCTTGAGAGCTTTTAAAGAAACTAGAGGGGGAACTGCTGACAATAATAGTAGAAGAAGAGGTTTCCATAAGTTGAGAGCAAAGCTGAATAACTTTTTCACCAAAACCAAACGCTTTCATGATCCTTAGGAGAAACTACCAGTTCACTCTATCAAAAGCTTTAGCCATGTCTAACTTCAGGAAGAAACCCTATTTATTCACCACTTTCAGGGAGTGGATATTTTCATGAATAGATATGATGGAATCCAGAATCTGTCTACTGGGGACAAAGCCATTTTGCTTGATAGAGATGATTCTAGGAAGAATTTCTAGCAACCTAGAAGTTAGAACCTTGGATAAAATCTTGTACACAGAGTTGCACAGACTAATGGGTCTAAACTTATTGAGAGAGTCAACACCTGGGATCTTCAGAATAAGGACAATGAAGGTAGCATTCAGTTCCTTTAGGAGCCTTCTAGAGCCAAAAAATTCTTTAACACCATTGCAGATGTCTGCCTCCACGATGTGCCAAAAATTTTGGAAGAAAAATATAGGAAAACCATCTGATCCAAGGGATTTATCTCCTTGAAAAGAAAACATTGCCTTTTTGATTTCCTGATTAGAGGGAATACAGGATAAAAAGTTATTGTCATCAACAGTCAGGGTAGAAGGAATAGCTTGCAAGAGGATGTTTTGATTACTGATATCCAGGTTATCCACTTCTCCCAACAAGGTGCCAAAATACTCCATAGCTTCCTTTCTAATATCATTATCCTCTATTAAGATCCCTTTATTACAGGATAATCTGGTAATCCTGTTAGCTGCCTTATGCTTAAGAGCAGTTAAGTGAAAGAACCGGGTATTTTTATCACCTTCCTTCAAGAACAAGGCTCTTGATCTTTGTCTCCAGAACATCTCTTCATTAGAAATAATGGTGTGGTATTTAGACAAAAGAACATTTTCCGCCACCCTGAGTTCTTCAGACAACCCAATCTCTTGGATTCTATCCTGAACATCTTTAATTTTAGTTTTGATTTGAATTTTACTCTTGAAAATATCCCCAAAAATCTTTTTGTTCTAGATTTTGATTTTGGCCTTTAAAATATTGAGCTTTTTAGCTATTCTAAAGAGAGTCGTGCCCTCAACCTCAGAATTCCACCACTCAGCAATACAAGCTTCCAAAGAGGGGTGGTATAGCCACACTTTTTCAAATCTGAAAGGGAAGTTTCTCTTAGCCAAAAAAGAGTTTGCAGTAAAAGAGATAGGATAATGGCCTGATCCAATTTTAATAACAGAAGCAAGGGAGCAACTATACTTGGTTAACCACTCAGGAGAAATTAAGGCTCTATCTAACTTTACTTGGATTAGGTTAGCTCCTGTTCTTCTATTAGTCCATGTGTAGTTAGTGCCCCAAAGATCCACATCCATAAGAGCTTGATCATTGATGAATTCCATAAGGTCTTGTTTCCCATCAAGCTGCAAGGGGAGACCTCCCATCTTCTCTTCCTCTTTTAGTGGAGTGTTGAAATATCCCATTATAATCTAGCTTTGATCAGCAAACCTAAGTCTGTCATTGACAAGGCTTCTCCAATATTTAACTCTCCCGGTTTTGGTGTTAGGTGCGTAGACATTAGTTAACACCCACACAAAATTATCCTTAATATGCTCAAGCTGCACTGAGTTCCTATTAAGAGAAGAGATAATTTCCTTACCTTTGATGGTTTTTTGGCTCCAAAAAATTGCAGTTCCTCCAAAAGCTCCCTCCGAGCTAGATTCTATGACACCATTGTTGTTAAAAATTCTAATCTTTTCCACTTTTTCCTTAGACATCTCGGTTTCCTGAATGAGGACCACATCCGGTTTATGATCTCTTATGATGTTTTGTAACACATCCTACTTATGAGGGGCATTTAGCCCTCTGATATTCCAGGATATTATCTTCATACTTTAACCAAAGATAGGGGTAACTCGATGGAACACTGTGTTCCATCAGCATGGTTCTTCCAACTTTCTTGTTCCCTTTGATGTTTTAGAGATGGCCTTCCCTGCTTTTTGTTCTGGCTTCCAACATCTGCCTTTTTCTTATTCCTGCTTCTAGTTGAAATCCCTCCATTGAGATCCTCCTTATTCATTTTTCCTTCTTTTGAACCGAGAATCTAGAGATTCCCTTCCAGGATATCCACAACCATACTATGAGATGGGGTTTTACATAGAGGAGGCTTTGGGATTCCATTAGTTAAAAGCAATAAAGGCTCAATATCTAAAGGGCTAAACTCTTGAGCTTCATTATAGTTTTCCTCTACTGATTTTGAGAGAGTAGAAACAGGAACTGCTTCATTGGGGCTTGCCTCTTCCTTCTCCTGACTAACGGATCCTACCTTCTAGACCTCTAGGTTATATTTGTTGTTCAACTCTGTACCTTGCTCCCCTTATTTAGAACTCTCTATTTGGTTATTAGAGCAGTCACTGTCTTGTTTTTCATTATTACTGTTCTCACCCTTCTTGACTTCATTTACTAGTTCCGTTACATCCTAATTTTAATCAGACTCAGCAGATGAGTCTCCTTGTTTATCAATCGTTTGCCATGTCTTTTTATACTTGACATTGCTGTCAGACTTGCTTTCCTTACTCTTCTTAAGCAGACATGATTTTTTCTAATGCCCTGATTTCTTGCAATGGAAACATGCAAATGGAAGTGATTCATATTCAATGGCTTGGGTCCATTTTCCTAGTTTAGAAATGATATCTATAGATTGGGGCATATTCGTCATTTGATTTATGTTTATACAGATGTGAGCAAAGACCAATCTTGATTTAGCCACCATCATTGGATCAATCGAGAGAAGTTCTCCAAAAGAGTTTGTAATACCCTTGAAGACTTCCTCATTCCAGAATTCCAGTGGGAGACCCGGGAGGTGAGTCTAGACTGGCATAGAAACAAAGAAGGAATCATCAAGGGCGAGATTTGGGACCCATTTCTGAAGAGCCAAAGTTGACTTGTCGAACATCCATGGGCCTTCACATAGAGCCTTATTCATATCTTCTTCAGAGTTAAAAGCAAAGGAAAAAGACCCCCTAGGTAGCGCTACCACATCCACTTGACCTTTTAAAATCCATTTCCTCCTTATGAAATTCCTAACAACATCAATGTTAGGCCTAAAGCCAAAAAGTCGTCCCACTAAGGTCATGGTTAAACTTGCAATAGTCAGATCTACCAGTTTATCTGGAAAAAAAATAGAAACCAGCCCTGAAACTGGATCTGAGATATTTGTAACTTCCGGGAGTCCTGATTTAGCCAGCGGCTTCACTCCAAAGAGCGAAGACAATTTTTTACCTTTACCTCTATCATGTGGGACCCCAGTTGTAGAATCTTTGTTCTCCCCTGGTTTGACTATTTCCTTGTCCTCTTCTAACCCTTGAGATGCCTGTCCCAGGAAATCTGCCTTCCCCAAAAAGTTCGTCATTCCCAGTTTTGAAATCTGGGATTCCCACTCCTTTTCGCTCCACACCCATTCCTAGTTTTTGAAACTATCCTAAACAAGATGTTGAACCTACATCTCCAAATCATAAGTTTCAAAAGACATGTGATGTGCTCCTCTTTTTATAAATCTTGATGAAGAAATTGGTGAATATGTTATTCATTATGCCAATACAACTCCTAATGCTATTGATAGTGACTATGAATATGTTGATGTGGAAAAACATTTATCTATAGATTTTTCAAAAGCTTTAAAACTAGCTCCTAGAAATGAACAAAGTGACTTAGCACATGAGCATAGTACCTATTTGGATCTTGTGATAGCTCCATCTATTCTACTCGATGTCGCTCCTCTGGTGTGTTTATCGTCTTCCCAAAATGGTGATCAACAAGATTAGGAGGTGGATGACGTGCTAGATTAGCTACATTAGCACTATAGATCCTCTACCTTTCTCTTTTCTTTCTCTTTTGTGATTATTCTTCTATGTGTATCCCTGTTCTTCTATGTTCCTGCATAATGTCTACTTGAGGATGATGCAAAGCATTGAGATCTCTTTTGGTCTCTTTCATGTTGACTCAAAAGACATGTTCTATTCCCTTTCTTCCAAGGTAGTTTCCTTCCTTTTGGGAATGATGATTATTATATGCACATATATACATATGATATACATGAGTTATCATACAACATACTGACCTCGAGGAAAGTGAAACTACCTCATGTTTTGTGTTTTGTGTTCATTATCCTTGGGTTTATTCCTTGATTTGGGGGCTAAATACTTGTGATAAAGTTCTCTCTCTCTCTCTCTCTCTCTCTCTCTCTCTCTCTCTCTCTCTCACATGTGTATCCTACCTTAAAGAAATCTCTCTTGAAAAGGTGTGCATGATCGCTTTAACGTGGGGGCATACACTTCACTCATAGTTTCCTTCTTGATACTCAAAGTTAGTGAACTTGGCTTTGCTTTATAATTTTTGGTATCCTTGCTTTTCATGACTCATAGTAAGGGAAACCTTGCTACTTACACTCATGGTTCTCTCTCTCTTGGTCTTCCCTTTTACTTTGTCAATCAATGTCATAAGATCTTTAGTCTACTCGGGGCTAGGTGTATCTTGCCTCCTTGACGTGGTGAAAGTGTTTCAATCTTTTTTCCTTCTACTTTACTGGAAGTATTGGCATATTCTTGTAGTCCCGCTAAATTGGGGGCTAAATATTGCGTCATAAAATTGTGACCTTGCAATTTTCAACCACATTTGGGTCTTCACATTGGTGAATCGAATCCCCAAGCCTGATTGAAGACCCGAGACTTGCTCAATCCCTAAAAACTGCACTTTCTCACATCCTACACTTCCTAAACCCTACTTTCTATCCTAGATAACGGCAGGACAGGGGCATGGCATCCTTTTCCTTGCTCTATTTTGGTCCCCCTTAGCATTAATTTTGCATTGGGCTTTGCATTTTAGAAGCAGGAAAAGTTTCCTTATGTCGGCCTATGATTTGTCAATTAACCCTAATTGATGGGTATATAAGATGCATTCTTCTCTCCTATTTTCATAAGTCAATAAGAGAAAATAAGTTCAATAACTAAAATTAAGGTGAACAAGAATTATCATCATTCAAGCATTCGAGCGTTCAAGTATTCAATTATTCAAGCATTGATTTCAAGCATTGCCTATTCTCAAGTCTCCTTTCAAGGCTAGGTGTTGCATTCAAGTCAAGGACTCAACCATTGAAGAGGATATCTCTTTCATAATTCAATTCCACAAAAGAAACTCTATCTACATTTCAATTGCATCCTCCCTTGAGGTGAATTATATTTCAGTCTTTCATTTACATTTACTTGCAAGTACTAATTTTCATCATTTGGTTAATTCCAAAACTGGGGTTTGACCTGAAGGCAAACCCCCAATCCCAACCCCTTTTCCTCTCTTTTCTATGTGTAGGTTGTAGGTGCGCAACTATATTTGCAGATGGACTTCATTCTTAGAGGTGGAAAACCCCTTTTCGAGGCACGAATTTTTTGAAGGACCGTGTGCACTTTCAACACAATCTCGACAACTTTCGCTAAAATTTGCAGGGGAGTTTTGTCTCGACATTTAACTGCTAATTCTTGGTGCACAACTTCATTCCATATTCCTATCTCAACTTATAATCATTTCTTTTTCTCTTTTATATTTAGTCTTAAATCTCATAATTCAACCTTTTACATTCTAAAAGAGAGGTTACTTTTACTTTCCAAATCCATTGTCAATTCACTTAGCATTCAATCTCTTGCTATTGAGATTGGATCTAGTGAATTCTCCCCCCTCTTTTAATGTAATGTGGGTGAAAAGGTTAAGGAGAATATTTTATGAAACTTTCACTCCTCTTGAGGAGAGAAAAGATTTCCTCTTGATTTCTTCATCACCCTCTTTCACCACCATTACATTTTGGTGAACCTGACGTCTTACATTCCTGAAATTACAAATCATTGTATATTTTTAATTTACAAGTTTAATTTTCTTGGAAAATTATAAAACTTAGTGGTTAATTTAATCAAAACCCTAGTTTTCAAAAAATTGGAATTGAACTTGTGCCTTATAAAAATTGCTATCTATTGTATTACACCTAAAAAATTCTTTTCTTGAAAAAATCAATTTCATCATTGTCTTGTGCAATTTACAAATTCAAATTTACAAAATTAAGTGCTTAGTTGTCAAAACCCTAATTTTCAAAAATCAACTTGAACTTGTGCAAAAATTGAATTCACATTTAATTTTCAGATTTAGGACTGTTTTCAAATTTGTCTTCTTGTTTAAAATTCAAATTTTTCATTTTCCCTCCCTTTTTAAAATTCAAAATTTTCAAATTCGGTGGTTAGGTCCTCAACCGTAATTTTCAAATTAATTGGATTTTGTGCAAAATTTCAACCAATTTCAATCAATTTCAATTTTCTAAACATTATTTGAAGTGGCCTTATCCATTATCTTTGACCTTTTTCACATTTTCAATTCAATTTCTTGACTTTTTCAAAACCCTAATAGGGTCCTATCTTCACATTCAAACCTTAAATTCGTAAAATCAACCATTATTTTGGGGTTAGCTTTAAAATCATCGTTACTTTCATCCTTGAACATTTTTGAAAAAGTTGGGAGGACCATGTTCACTTTCAAAATAGTCCCTGGCTTTTTTCTCGAAATTTCAGGAGACTGTTATGACTATATTTAAATGCTTAAATCTAGAAAATTGGCTGATTTTCTTGAATTTTGCTCTCTCTAAAATTAAAATTTTTTTACCAATTTCAATATCACAACTTTTAAGAAAAAAATTGAAATTAAGTGGTTAATTATAATCAGCTCAACCCTGATTTTAAAAATTCAAATTTTGAAATTAAGTGGTATTCCATTGGCCTTAATTTTAAATCTCAATTTCTTAAATTATTTTGGAAATCATGTCATTTCTCCTTTAAACAAAGTTCAAATTGTGTAATCATAATTTCCTTGAATTTTGCATTATTCAATGTTGCAAACTTTGTTCCTAAAATTCAAAATTCCCCCTAGTGTATGAGTTTTACCACTATTAGTCCTACCTACACTATCCCCGTTAGACGAAGCATTATAAATAAGGCTTCCCAAGGTTT
The DNA here is from genome assembly GCF_030272615.1 of Cryptomeria japonica. Classification (NCBI taxonomy): domain Eukaryota; kingdom Viridiplantae; phylum Streptophyta; class Pinopsida; order Cupressales; family Cupressaceae; genus Cryptomeria; species Cryptomeria japonica. The sequence continues at coordinate 573,314,983 of NC_081405.1, forward strand.
AATAACCAAGGAGATGGAGCCCAATTTGGGTCACTTCTTCAATGAGGATAATTCTAACTCTTCTCATCCTAATAATATCCCTATTTATCCAATTGATGATTCCAATGATGAAGAAGAAGCTTTGAATAGAGTTTCCATAGATCAACTTTCAAAATTATATAATCAATTTGACAACTTTCAACAATAGATGTCCCAAGAATATCCTAGTAGTAAATCTCTTCCTCTAATTGAAGGTCTAAAATGCATGATTGAAAGTGATAAGAATGGAATTGATATATTGTGTGGCATTGCCCATATTGTTGATTATAATGTCATTCCTATACAGAGTTGTGCTGAGAAGTTAGGTTATTCACAACCTCCTACACAAATGAATAGTTCTATTCCTTTGACCACTCTGATGGCTAGTATGATGGTATGATGAAAGAAAAAGGATCCAGTCAACTACTGAGAGGGGGGGTGAATCAGCAGACAAAAAAACTGATAAACTTCACCAATCTCAAAAATCTCTCAAAGTAAACTTAGAACTATCAATGCAATATCATTGTCAAGATAAACCTGTCACGCTAAACCGTTTGACTGTTACAAAAGATTAATAGTAAATAACTTGTAACTCACAAACATCCAAATAATTTTATTGACATAAGTAAAACTTCATTTCATATTGTTGTTAGTTATCATGACTTATCAAAGTGGATTAAGTAGTTAAGCAAATCAACCATAGAAAACATAAACACAAAAACATTCACCACTTGACACAATTTTTTTTACGTGGAAACACAAATGGGAAAAACCACGGTGAGATGAGACTCATAGGATAAGTACCTAAACTCTTTTGAAGTTCGCCTTGTTAGGAGCCAAGGTTGTTAAAGCTTTTACAAAAAGTTCTGTTAAGAACAAATCCTATTAGGGACCACTCGGTTAAGGGATTAACTGTAATGCCTTGTTAGAAGCAATACCCTATGAGGAGTAACCTTTGTAAATGATTTAGAATCCAAGCTAATGGATCACCTTGTTAGAGGATTTGAATATCACCAAGCTTGTTAGAGCTTACCCGGTTAGGGGATTTCAATCTACTGTAATTGTTGGAAAACAAAAGGAGTTTGTTGATATGTTTGAATAGCGCTACACTTGCTCGTTCATATCCTTTCCATGCTTCTATCTGCCTTTACTCAAACTACAGATACATTATTTGGTTCGGTAACCACACACTCAACTAAAACTTTGCCAACTCTAAAATGAAACAACTCATCAACCTTATAAAAAAATCAACTAGGTCGGTAACACAACAAAAAGCTAATTCACATAGAGATTACAAACAAGTCGGTTCAAGTATGACCATTGGATTCCATAACAATCTCTACACATCATTCAAGAAATCCTCGACCACTCCTTGATCACCACTTCATTGAGCTTAGTAACTCATCACGTGCTTTGCATTACATGCAGTATACTTGCATATTCCCAAAACAAAAATTATTACCTCAACACGCCAAATACACTTTGAAACTCTCTTCATACAATATGCATCCATGTCATAATCATTACCTCTGACCATCATACCATAAACCAATATAACCAATTCACCAAACTTAATCGGTTAGGGTTTATCAAAATAATAGGTAGGGTTTACTGGTTCAACACTCCAATACTTAGAAATACCGGTTCACTCCACAAACTTACCTACCGGTTATAGTTTCCTTTCACTAGCTCTTCCTATTGGTTACAAAACAACATTACAATAATATCATTACTAGTTTAATTGACATCAATGACAACATAACATTTCATTAATGCAATCTTCATGCAAATGCCAACAATCTCTCCCTTTGGCATTGATGTAAATACAAATATCAATACCATTCTTTGATGTGATTGTGAATAGGAATCCTGGTTTACATTTTACCATGTACTCTCCTTGTCTTTAGCTTGTCACTGGTTCTTCTCCCATAATCACATAGTTCTTCTCCCTCTTTGACAACAATACAAAATTGAAAGTAAAACATGCAATGTAAAACTTCACTATTCAGCATCAAGAACCTGCAACTTGATGCTCCCCTTCTGGAATAACTCCACTTCTACACCAATCATGTTGTAAAATTCTGCAAGTAGCTCCGGGAATGATGTAATCTACATCATGCTCACTTTACCTCATGAAGGGGTACAATCCCTAGCGGACTTCTAAGATAATCAAAAGTAGTCTTAGAAAGAGGTTTAGTAAAGATATCTGCAAGCTTCTCCTTAGCAGAAACATGTTCCAAGATCACATCTTTACTCTGCACTTTTTCCCTCAAGAAATGATACTTCAATTCAATATGGTTGGTTTGTGCATGCAAGACAGGGTTCTTTGAAATATTTATGGCACTAGTATTGTTAGATAAGATCTTTACAAGTTCTGTAAACTTCACCTTGAAACCTTCTAAAATGTGCCTCATCCAGTAAGCCTAGGTATAATTCATATAAGCTGCAACATACCCAACTTCAGCAGTAGACTGTGAAATACAACTCTGCTTCTCGCTACTCCATGAAACAAGTCTTCCTCCTAGAAAGAATTCTCCACCGGTTGTGCTTTTCCTATGACCAACATTACCTGCCTAGTCTACATCTATGTACACCTTCAAATCAAACTTTCCTTCATATGCATACCATAATCCATAGTCAACAGTATGTTTCAAATATCTGAAAATCCTCTTGGTTGCTAACAAATGTGTTTCCTTTGGATTCTTCTGAAATCTTGCAACTAGACCGGCTGCATGAGCTGTATCCGGTCTTCTGTGAACAACATAGTGCAATTTTCCAATCATTGACTTTCACTCCTTCTCATCAACAAATGTGGCTTCATCTTCCTTAGACAACTTACAACCTGTAACCATTGGTGTCCCAACTGGTTTGCAGTAACTCATACCAGATGTCTTTAATACATCCTTCACATACTTAGACTATGTAATGAAAATGACATTCTTCATTTGTTGTATTTGCAAACCTATGAAATTTTTTATCTCTCCAACTAGAGACATTTCAAACTCACTTTTCATTTCATTTGAAAAGTCATTGCTCATTTCATCATTCCCTTTGAATATGATATCATCTACAAACACTTCACTAATCAGTATCTTATCTCCTTCATATTTGAGATATATGTTGCTATCTTCACTGGTTCTCTGAAAACCTATCTTCATCAGGTGTCAATGAAGCCTTTCATACCATTCTCTTAGTGCTTGATTTAATTCATATAATGCCTTATGCAACTTACATACCATGTCTTTCTCATCAGTCAGAGAAAAACCATTTAGTTGCTCAATGTATAGTTCTTCTTCTAGTATTCCATTCAAAAATGTTGACTTTATATCCATCTGGTATACATTGAATCCCTTGCATGCTAAAAATGCAAGTAAAGTTCTAACACCTTCTAGTCTAGTCATTGGTGCAAAAGTCTCACCATAATATTCACCTTCTTCTTGTGCATAACCTTTGCAAACCAATCTAGCTTTGTTGCTAACTACAACACCATCTTCATTCAACTTGTTCCTAAAAACCCACTTAGTACCTATCACATTTTTATTTACCGGTCGGGGTACTAGAGTCAAAGTGTTTTGCTTCTCAATTTGTTCAATCTCCTCCTTCATAGCTTTAACCCAATGATCATCTCCAAATGCTTCCTTAGCAGTTCTAGGCTCAATATTGGAGATCATGCAATAATTCTCTCTGATTCTTCTTTTGGTCAATACTCCAACATCCTTATCTCCAATAATCTACTCAGGATTGTGATTGAGTCTCACATACCTCAGAATAACATGATCATTATCTTTAGGTTCTTCTTCATTGTTATCATCATCTTCTTTTGAATCTACCTATTCCGGTTGAACTGGTACAACAACATTCTCTTTATTGGTTTCAGGTTTCATAGGTTCTGGTTCCAAAAACAAGATGCAATGATCTTCATCCTTTTCTCTTGAGACTTCAAGATACTCATCCACTTGAACATCAACATTCTCAATGATTCTCTATGTCTGGTTGTTATAACATGTGTAGGCCTTTCTCTTGGTGGAATAACCAAGAAATATACGTTCATCACTTTTAGCCTCAAACTTGCTAATATAGTCACCTCTCTTAATAAAACATTTGCTACCAAATATCTTGAAATAACCAGCATTAGGTGATCTACCATACCAGTATTCATAAGGAGTCTTGTCCTTACCTCTTTTTACCAAAATATTGTTCATTGTGTAGACAATTGTGCTGACAACGTCTCTCCAAAAAGTCTTCATTACACCTCCTTGTATCAATATTGTCCTAGCAACTTCAACAACTAACCAATTGTTTCTCCCTAAAATACCATTTTGCTATGGTGTCCTCAGTGCAGAAAGTTATCATTTGATACCATTTTCTTCACAATATCTAGTGAATTCCTCAGAAGGGAAATCTTTGCCTTGATCAGTCCTCAAACGCTTTATCTTTTTACCACTCTCCTTTTTAGCTAAGGCCTTGAATGCTTTGAACTTACTAAATGCCTCTGTTTTATCCATCAAGAATGTGACCCACATCATCCTTGAGAAATCATCAGTGAAGATCATGAAATATCTATCACCTTGAACACTTTTAGTCATTATTGGTCCACAAAGGTTTGTATGAACCAAATCTAATAGATGTTCCACTGAAAAAGGTTTTCTCTTGAAATTTGAGGATGTCATCTTTCCCAACTGACATTCCTTACATAGAGCATTAACCGGTTTTTTCAACTAAGGAAAACCTCTCATTGTCTTTGGCTTACTCACTTTAACAATGTTATCAAAATTTATATGACAAAATATCCTATGCCAAATCCAACTATCATCTAATTTAGCAATTAAACAGTTGCTGATTTTAGGTTTAGGTGAAACAACTTACCTTTAGTCTGCTTGCCAATTGCAATCAGTTCAACTTTTCTCCCATAGATTTTCCACATACCATTTTTAAACTCCAATGGGTATCCTCTGTCATTGAGTTGGGAAACACTCAATATATTGTGCTTTAAACCTTCAACCCAATAGACATCATATGCACTGCTCTTTTCATTAAGAGAAATAGTCCCCTTACCTTTAACCATGCAAGGTGAGTCATTACCAAATCTTACAACTCTGCCATCAAATTCCTTCAAAGAAAGAAATTTGCTCCGATCACCGATCATGTGATGTGAACAACCACTATCAATGATCCAATCATTAGAATTATCTATTCATGAAACTAAAGCCTTTTGATAAGATGTTTCCTCTTTAATGGCTATAAACACAATGTCTTCATTAGTATCACCATCAGATTAGCAACTATGTGTCCAATCTTAAGACAATTAGTAGCTATGTGTCCAATCTTGTTGCATGCAAAACATTTGAAAGGTAATTTACCTCTATATTTGTCAGTACCTCTGGGCAACTACTTGGCCAACAATGCTTCAAGCTCAACCAAACTGTCTTCATCATCAACTTCTCTGCTAGATCTAGATTCATAAGTGTGACTGACATCTCTACTTTTCCTCATAGATGGGTTAGAAACAAAAGCTCTAAATGTTGATTCAGATTTCTTAATACTACCATCATAACCATTTAATTCAAAAGTAGTAAGCTTACCAATGATGGAGTCAAGGGTTACCTTGGTTTTGTCAATAGATTTGAACTCCTGAATGGCTGCAACTCAGATAGCATAGACTGATAGAAGGGTTCTCAATACCTTACTAACCATTGTGGAATCTTCCACTTTACCACCAGCACTCTTGATCTCACCAACTATCTCTTTTATCCTTTGAGCATACTATTGGGTATTCTCACCATCAACCATCTCCATGTCATCAAAATTTCCTCTTAGACTCTCTTCCTTAGAAATCTTTACATGTTCATCACTGCTATAAATCTCTTCAAGTTTCTTCCATACCTCATATGCAGTCTTCAGACCATGGACATCTACATACTCTACATGAGACAAAGAACTGATAATAGCCTCCAGTGTTTGATTGTTTTCTTGTTTCTCTTTTTTCTGATCATCAGTCATAATCCCACTAGGTGCAACATATTGAATATTAACATGTTACTAGTATTGATTTCCAAGACTCTTGATATAAATTTTCATTCTATCAATCTATATCCTATAGTTATCTCTATTAAATTTTGGACCTTCCTTCTTCATCATATTCTAGTATCTCAAGTTGTTAGGCTTAGACATTAGAGGACCCGAGACACTCTGATACCAATTGACAATATGATGAAATAAAAAGGATCCGCTCAACTATTGAGAGGGGGGGGGGTGAATCAGAAGATAGAAAAACTGATAAACTTCACCAATCTCAAAATCAATCTTTCAAAGTAAACTTAGAACTATCAATGCAATATCACTGTCAAGATAAGACTGTCAAGCTAAACTAGTTTACTGTTACAATGGATTAACATTAAACAACTTGTAACTCACAAACATCCAAATACTTTTACTGACATAAATAAAACTTTATTTCATATTGTTGTCGGTTATCATGACTTATCAAAGTGGATTAAGTAGTTAAGCAAATCAACCATAGAAAACATAACCACAAAAACGTTCACCACTTGACACAATATTTTTGACATGGAAACCCAAATGGGAAAAACCACGGTGAGATGAGACTCACAAGATACCTATTTGAACTCTTCTGAAGTTCGCCTTGTTAGGAGCCAAGCCTATTAAAGCTTTTAGAAAAAGTCTTGTTAAGAACAAATCCTGTTAGGGACCACCCCGTTAAGGGATTGACTATAATTCCTTGCTAGAATTAATACCCTATGAGGAGTAACCTTTGTATAGGATTTAGAATTCAAGATAATGGATCACCTTGTTAGAGGATTTGAATAGCCCCAAGCTTGTTAGAGCTTACCCAATTAGGGGATTTCAATCTGTTGTAATTGTTAGAAAACAATAGGAGTTTGTTGATTTGTTTGAATAGCATTACACTTGCTTGTTCAGATCCTTTCCATGCTCCTATATGCCTTTACTCAAACTGCAAATACATCATCTAGTTTGGCAACCACACACTCAACTAAAACTTTTCCAACTCTGAAACTAAGCAACTCATCGATCTTACAAACAAATCATCTAGGTAGGTAACACAACAAAAACCTAATTAACATAGAGATTACAAACAAGTTGGTTCAAGTATGACCATTGGATTACATAACAATCTCTACACATCATTCAAGAAAGCCTCGACCACTCTTTGATGACCGCTTCATCGAGCTTAGTAACTCATCACATGCTTTGTATTACATGCAGTATACTTTCTCATTCCCAAGACAAAAACCATTACCTCAACGCGCCAAATACACTTTGAAACTCTCTTCATACAATATACATACATGTCATAATCATTACCGCTCACCATCTGATCATAAACAAATATAACCAATTCACCAAACTTAATCGGTTAGGGTTTATCAAAACAACATGTAGGGTTTATCGGTTCACTCCACAAACTTACCTACCAGTTACAATTTTCTTTCACCAGGTCTTCCTACTAGTTAAAAAACAACATTAAAACAATATCATTACCGGTTTAATTGACATCAATGAGAACATAACATTTTATTAATGCAATCTTCATGCAAATGCAAACATAGTATCCCTACTTTCACTTCAAACATCATGGCTACATCCACTCAACATGTTATACATACAACATTTAGTCATGGGGGCAATCCTTCTTCTTCAATAAATCCTTCATCCTTACCTATTCCTTTAATAATTATTTCCTTGTCTCTCACCCAATTAATGTGACACAAGGGGGAAATTCATCCAATCATTCTATTCCTCCTTTTAGTCTCCCATTTCATACTCAATCATATCCTATGCCTACTTACCATAGTGTTCCTCCACCTTATTCTCAATCAATGCCTTCCTTCAACAACATCACACCACCTTCTCAATCAAACATGTCTAACATGAATTCTTCAACCGAAGCAACCATTAATAATCTTGCTCAAACTATGTCATCATTGCAACAACAAATTTATTCTATGAGTCAATCCAAGTTTACTATGCCCATGTTCGATGTTGTGAGCCCACTTTCTCTTGATATTGTTAGATTCCTCCCTCCTTAACATGTTTAAGTCCCTCAATTATAACTCTATAATGGAAAAGGTGATCCTTTAATACATGTCAAGACATTCCAAACTTTGTGTACTGACTTTGCTTATGATAAAAGATTGCTTGCAAAATTGTTTACTACAACACTAAGAGATAAGTCTTTGCAATGGTATTTCTCTTTGCCTTCCTATTCTATTACTTCTTTTCAACAATTATCAAATGCTTTTATTCAACAATTTCAATACAATATAGGTCCTAAAATCACTTTGACTGATTTAATGCATTATAAACAAGGTGTTAAAGAAAAAGTGACTGATTTCATTGGTAGATATAAGCATTTGTGTTCTGAAATTTCTTTTCAAGTGCCTGATAATGATATTCAAATAATTTTCATTTCTAATTTGCGAAAAGATATTAAAGACAAACTTCTCCTTTCTGAGTTTACTTCCTTTCCACAGTTCTGCGTAACACTTCACAATTATCAACTGATTGTGAGTCAACTGGAGCAATACAGTCCTATGGCTCTGAGTGATAAGGGTGACAATGCTCAACAACCATTTGTGAAGTTCAAACCAAGCAAAGGATTCATCAAATTCAATGACAAAATCAACAATAACAATGTGAATGCTACAACAAGTGTGCCTCCTATTTCTAAATTTTTCAGAAGAGAAAGACAATTTACTACTTTGAATGAATCTTTACATAGCATTATGTCTCATTTGTTATAAAAAAATGTTATGAAACTTCCTCCCATAAAACCATATAACCCTTATAAGGCATCCTCACCCTACTTTGAAAATAATTCTTTTTGTCAATTTCATCATTAACTAGGTCATGACACTAAGAATTTTTTTGCATTGAAAAGTAGGATTCAAGATTTGATCGATAATAATACTATATATCTGTGGCAGGTGTGAATGATAGGGGAAAAAAATTAGTAGCCCTTCCTAATCAAAATCTTAATATTTTTACTAATCCTTTACCTTCTTATACCTCTAATGTGATTGAGACTGCACATACCTCTTTCTCTCCTTCTGATGTGACTACTACGGTTCATAATTTGGTGAATATGGTACATAAACAAAGAAAACCTAAGAACTTATGTATCACTTTTGACCCTAGTGAGACCATTAGAGCACCTGATGGGCCTTTATAGATAGTTTCAAAGATTGAGCAAATTCCTTGTCTTGGTGTGCTTATAGATCCCTATTGCATGGTTAATGTCATCACTGAGGACTATATTTTTACTTTACCTTTGCATAAACCAATCTATGATGACACTAATGTGGTTGTTAAGTTATTCAATGGATTCTCTTATCCTACTATTGGTTCTATCATACTTCCTATTGAGGTTCACACTAAAACTATGGATGTCAACTTTGTTATCATTCCTTCCTCTGAGAAATTTCATCTAAAGTTGGGCTATCCTTGGCTCTTCAATGAAGGCTATTTCTTCCCAATCAATAAGTGTTTGAAATTTTTACACAATGGAGAAACCATATCTGTTAACCATAGCTTATTTTGACTAGTCAAAAGAAGCCCAGGTGTTCCTATTGATTTCTTTTGGCCTAAACAATTCCAATCTCTTCCACCAAGAAGTTATTCTCTGTTTCAATCTTATCAAAATTGGAAGAAAGATATGATCCTATCCTTGAGAAAACCTATAACTCCAATAATTGATATTCCCATCCTTCTTGAAGATGAGGTTCTTCCCTTGATGGATATAACTAACCTTCCTCCCAAGGAAGACTCCTAACCTATTCCTATGGATGAGACTATACCTTCTCCTAAGAAGAATGACAATATTCCTCCTAAGGTTAGACCTGTACCTCCACCTCATGATGGACATAGTCTTCTTCCTACACCAAACATTCCTCCTTTATATATTGTAGTTCTTCCTCCTTTCTCTTATAGAGAGAAGAGACCTGCCTCTCCTCTTGTTCAACCTAAACCTCCAACTACCAAAGATGAGAATATTCCTCCTTCAACAAATATTCCACCTCATTCCTAGTCTTCCACTAAGACTCAATGAAATTTTTGTATGAGAAACTGCCGATGAAAGCGTCATGCTTGAGCTCGTGAAGTTGTGCCTCAAAATATTCAATTTCCTAAAACACCAACAATTGACATGATTTTGTTTTCTCCTAAGAAAGATGTTGAATATACATCTCCAAATCATAAGTTGCAAATGATATGCGATGGTTTTACTCCTATTCATGTTCACGCTCCTCTTTCTATAAATATTGATGAAGAAATAGGTGAAAATGTTATTCATGATGGCAATGCAACTCCTAATGCTTCTGATAGTGACTATGAATATGTTGATATGGACAAAGATTTATCTATAGAGTTTTCAAAAGATTTAATCCTAGCTCTTAGAAACAAACAAAGTGACTTAGCACACAAGTATAGTCCTTGTTTGTATCTTGTGATAGCTCCATCTATTATTCTCAATGTTTCTCCTCTGGTGTGTTTCCTGCCTTCCCAAAATTGTGACAACAAGATGGGGAGGTGGATGATGTGCTAGACTAGCTACATTAGCATTGTAGATCCTCCACCTTTCTCTTTTCGTGCTCTTTTGTGATTATTCTTATATGTGTATCCATGTTCTTCTATGTTCCCTCATAATGTCTACTTGAGGATGATGCAAAGAATTGAGATCTCTTCTAGTCTCTTTCATGTTGACTCAAAAGACATGTTCTATTCCCTTTCTTCCAAGGTAGTTTCCTTCCTTTGGGGAATGACAATTATTCTATGCACATATATACATATGATATACATGAGTTATCATACAACATACTAACCTTGAGGAAAGAGAAACTACCTCATGTTTTGTGTTTGTTGCTCATTATCCTTGGTTTTATTCGTTGATTTGGGGGTTGAATCCTTGTGATAACGTGCTCTCTCTCTCTCTCTCTCTCTCTCTCTCTCTCTCTCTCTCTCTCTCTCTCTCTCTCTCTCTCGGGTGTATCCTCCCTTAAAGAAATCACTCTCGATAAGTTGTGCACAATCGCTTTAACGTGGGGGAATACACTCCACTCATATTTTCCTTCTTGATACTTAAAGTTATTTAGTGAACTTGGCTTTGCCTTGTAATTTTTGGTATCCTTGCTACTTGTAGTCATGTTTCTCTCTCTCTTGATCTTCCCTTTTACTCTGTCAATCGATGTCATAAGATCCTTAGTCCATTGGAGGTTGGTGTATCTTTCCCCCTTGATGTGGTGAAAGTCTTTCAGTCTTGTTTCCTTGTACTTTATCAGAAGTATTGGCATATTTTTGTAGTCCGGCTAAAGTGGGGACTAAATGTAGCATCATAAAAGTGCAACCTTGCAATTTTCAACCACATTTGGGTCTTCACATTGGAAAATCGAATCCCCAAGCCTGATTGAAGAATCAAGACTTGGTCAATCCCCAAAAATTGCACTTTCTCACATCTCGCACTGTCTAAACTGCACTTTTTGTCTTGGGTAAGGGAAGGATAGGGACGTGGCACCCTTGTCCTTTCCCTATTTTGGCCCCCCTTAGCATTAATTTTGCATTGGGATTTGTATTTTGGAAGAGGGAAAAGTTTCCCTATGTTGGCCTATGACGAAAAATCAGTCAATTAACCCTAATTGATGGGTATATAAGATGCATTCTTCTCTCCTATTTGCGTAAGTCAATAAGTGATAATAAGTTCAATAAGAAAAAGTAAAGTGAACAAGAATTATTGTCAATCAAGCATTCGAGCATTCAAATATTCAGGCATTCAAGCATTCCTTTCAAGCACTGAGCATTCTCAAGTCTCCTCTCAAGGCTAGGTGTTGCATTCAAGTCGAGGATTCAACCATTGAAGAGGAGAAATCTTTCATCATTTAATTCCACACAAGCAACTTTATCTACATTTCAATTGTATCATCCCTTGAGGTGAATTCTATTTCAGTCTTTCATTTAGATTTACTTGCAATTACTACTTTTCATCATTTGGTTTTAAATCTAAAACTGGGGTTTGACCTGAAGGCAAACCCCCAATCCCAACCCCTTTTCCTCTCTTTTCTATGTGTAGGTTGCAGTTGCGCAACTGTTTTTGTAGACTTGGACTTCATTCTCAGAGGTGGAAAAACCCTTTTCGGTGTGCATATTTTTTGGAGGACCGTATGCACTTTAACCACAGTCCTGACAACTTTTGCTCAAATTTGCAGGGGAGCTTCGTCTCAAAATTTAATTGCCAATTCTTGGTGCACAACTTCATCCCATATTCCTATCTCAACTTATAATAATTTCTTTGTCTCTTTTACATTTAGTCTTAAATCTCATAATTCAACCTTTTACATTCTAAATGAGGGGTTACTTTTACTTTCCAAATCCATTGTCAATCCACTTAGCATTCAATCTCTTCCTATTGAGATTGGATCTAGTGAATTATCCCCTCTCTTTTAATGTAATGTGCATGAAAATAATAAGGAGAATCCTTTGTGAAACTTTCACTCCTTCTCTTGAGCTTTCCTCTTGATTTTTTGAGCACCCTCTTTCACCACCATTACATTTTAAATGTAGTGTCATAAAATTGCGACCTTGCAATTTTCAACCACATTTGGGTCTTCACATTGGCGAATCAAATCCCTAAGCCTGATTGGAGACCTGAGACTTGCTCAATCCCCAAAAAACTATACTTTCTTGCATCACACATTACCTAAACCCTTCTTTTTGTCTTAGATAAGGGCAGGATAGGGGCGTGGTGCCACTATCCCCCCTAGGACAGGGGTGTGGCACCCCTGTCCTCCTAGGAAATGAGTGTGGTGACCTTGTCCTTGCCCTATTTTGGCCCCCCTCTGCATTAATTTTTCATTGGGCTTTTCATTTTGGAAGTGGGAAAAGTTTCCCTTTGTCAGCCTATGACAAAAAAGCAGCTAATTAATCCTAATTGATGGGTATATAAGATGAATTCTTCTCTTCTATTTGCATAAGTTAATAAGTGAAAATAAGTTCAATAAGAGAAAGTAAGGTGAAGAAGCATTATTGTCATTCAAGCATTCAAGCATTGAGCATTCTCAAGTCTCCTTTTAAGTCTAGGTGTTGCATTCAAGTCAATGATTCAACCATTGAAGAGGAGATCTCTTTCATCATTAAACTCCACATGAGAAAGTCTATCTACATTTCAATTGCATCCTCCTTTGAGCTGAATTCTATTTCAGTCTTTCATTTACATTTACTTGCAAGTACTACTTTTCATTATTTGGTTAATTTGAAAACTAGGGTTTCACCTGAAGGTGAACCCCCAATTCCAACCCCTTTTCCTCTCTTGTCTGTGTGTTGGTTGGAGGTGCTCAACTATAAATGTAGATTTGGATTTCATTCTCAGAGGAGGAAAAACCCTTTTCAGCACACGGATTTTTCATGGGACCATGTGCACTTTCAACATGGTCCCGACAACTTTCACTCAAATTTATAGGGGAGCTTTGTCTTGATATTTTACTACCAATTTCATGTGCACAACTTCATTCCATATTCCTATCTTAGGTTATAAAAGCTTGTTTCTCTCTTTTACACTTAGTCTTAAATCGCATAATCCAACCTTTTACATTCTAAAAGAGGGGTTACTTTTACCTTCCAAAGCCATTGTCAATTCACTTAGCATTCAATCTCTTCCTATTGAGATTGGATCTAGTGAATTCTCCCCCTCTTTTAATGTAATGTGCATGAAAAGGTTAAGGAGAATTGTTTGTGAAACTTTCACTCATTCTTGAGCTTTCCTCTTGATTTCATCATCACCCTCTTTCACCACCATTAAATTTTGGTGAACCTGACATCTTACATGCTTGACATTACAAATTATTGCATAATTTTCATTAACAAGTTTATTTTTCTTGCAAATTTACAAAACTTAGTGGTTAGTTGTCAAAACCCTAATTTTCAAAAATCAACATGAACTTGTGCGAAAATTCAATTCACATTTAATTTTCAGATTTATAATTGTTTTCAGATTTGTCTTCTTGTTTAAAATTCAAATTTTCATTTTCCCTCCCTTTTCCAAAATTTAATTTTTTAAAATTCAATGGTTGTTAGGTCCTAAAACCCTAATTTTCAAAATTAATTATATATCGTGCAAATTTCAATCAATTTCAATCAATTTCAGTTTTCTAAACATTATTTAAGGTGGCCTTATCCTTTAGGTTTGACAATTTTCAAATTTGGAATTTAATTTCTTGTCTTTTTCAAAACCCTAATAAGGTCCTATTTTCACATTCAAACCTTAATTTTGCCTATCTAAACTTCGTAGAATCAACCAATTTTGGGGGGTTAGCTTTAAAATTATCGTAACTTTCATCCTTGAAATTTTTTGAAAACGGTGGGAGGATCGTGTGTACTTTCAACATGGTCCATGACTTTTTTCCCGAAATTTCGGGAGATTGTTATGACTGTATTTAATTGCTTAAATCTAAAAAATTGGTTGATTTTCTCAAATTTTTCTCTCTAAAATAAAAAATATTTCCCAATTTTAATATCACAACTTCCAAGGAAAAATTTGAAATTACATGGTTAATTATAATCTACTCTGATTTTAAAAATTTAAATTTTAACAAATTTAATTTTGAAATTAAGTGGTATTCCATTGGCCCTAATTTTAAATCTTGATTTATTAAATTATTTTGGAAATTGTGTCATTTCTCCTTTCAACAAAGTTCAAATTGTGTAATCATAATTTCCTTGAATTTTTCTTTATTCAATTTTGAAAACTTTGTTCCTAATATTCAAAATTCATATTCTAAATTCAAATTTTCCCTCTAGTGCATGAGTTTTACCACTATTAGTTCTACCTATACTATCCCCGTTAGATGAAGCATTAGAAATAAGACTTCACAAGTTTTAATTACCAAGTGGATGGAGCCTAATTTGGGTGACTTCTTCAATGAGGATAATGCTAATTCTTCCTATCCTAATAACATATATATTTATCCAATTGATGATTCCAATGATGAAGAAGAATATTTGACTAGGGTATCTATTGATAAACTTTCAAAATTGGATAATCAATTTGATAACTTTCAACAATGGATGTCCCAAGAATACCCTAATAGTGAATCTTCTATTAATTGATTGCCTAAAGCATATTATTCAAAGTGACAAGAATGGAATTGATATATTATGTGGTATTGCCCATATTGTTGATTCTAATGTCATGCCTATAAAGAGTTATGTTGAGAAGTTAGGTTATTCGCAACCTCCTACACAAATCAATTATTCTATTACTTTGACCACTTTGATGGCTAGTATCTCTACTTTCACTTCAAACATCATGGCTACATCCACTCAACATGTCATACCTACAACCATTAGTCATGGGGGAAATCCCTCTTCTTCAATCAATCATTCATCCTTAACTATACCTTTAATAAGTATTCCTTTTGTCTCTCACCCAATCAATGTGATGCAAGGGGGAAATTCATCCAATCATTCTATCCCCCCTTTTAGTATCCCATTTCCTACTCAATCATCTGCTATGACTACTTACCATAGTGTTCCTCCACCTTATTCTCAATCAATGTCTTCTTTCAACAACATCACACCACATTCTCAATTAAAAATGTCTAACATGAATTCTTCAACCGAAGTAACCATTAATAATCTTGCTCAACTTGTGTCATTAGTACAACAACAAATCGCTTCCATGAGTCAATCCAAGTTTAGTTTACCCACATTCGATGTTGCGAGCCCACTTTCTCTTGATATTGTTAGATTCATGCCTACTAAACATGTTGAAGTCCTTCAATTGGAACTCTATAATGGAAAAGTTGATCCTTTAACACATATTAAAACATTCCAAACTTTGTGTACTGACTTTGCTTATGATCAAAGATTGCTTGTAAAATTGTTTACTAGAACATTAGAGATAAAGCTTTACAATGGTATTTCTCTTTGCCTTCTCGTTCTATTACTTCTTTTCAACAATTAGAAAATGCTTTTATTCAACAATTTCAAAATAACATAGGTCCTAAAATCACTTTGACTGATTTAATGCATTGCAAACAAGGTGTTAAAGAAAAAGTGATTGATTTCATTGGTAGATATAAGCGTGTGTTCTCAAATTTGTTTTCAAGTGCCCGATAATGATATTCAAAGAATTTTCATTTCTTATTAGCAAAAAGATATTAAAGACAAAATTCTTCTTTCTGAGTTTACTTCCTTTCCACAGTTCTGTGCAACGGTTCACAATTATGAACTGACTGTGCATCAACTAGAGAAATTCACTCCTATGGCTCCGAGTGATAAGGGTGAAAGTTCTCAACAACTGTTTGCGAAGTTAAAACCTATTGGTGTAAATAATTATTCATCTTGGATATTATTACACTTTACTTAAGTGTACCTAGGTACATTCATTTCATAGTAGTTTGGGTATGAGACACTTGGGTGTTTGTGCCACATTGGGATAGTGTGTGTAGGAGAATTTCCACCTTTTATGGTGTTGATCTTATCTTGTTGTTACATTCCACCTCATGTGGAATATTATATTATTTCTCCTACCTACCCAAACCTATTTCCTACCTACCCTTGTTTCTTATTGATCCACATGTCATGTTTGTGTGCTCACATATCCATAAGCCTTGCCTATATAAGCAGGCTCATCTACATTGTTTGTACGGATAATAACAAGCATTCATTGAACATCTTGTAATGATCCTGTTGATCATATTTTGCATCTTGATAAAATATGTTTATTCCTATAATCTATTTTGTCTCTCTTATTTGTGCTTTCCATTGCCTCTAGATCTTGGCAAATTCTCACATGGTATCAGAGCCATTAGAGTGTCATTGGTTTGCCAATTGAGAGAAATTTGATGCTATTTGGGGTTGTACATTTTGGAGCTTTCTATTGCAAGTTATTATTGAAGCTTGATGGGTCAAATCTGAGGTCACCATTGGATTGAGGAGGTCCAAGAAAGTTAGTTTTGCCTTTTGTTTCATCCAAATCTAGAGGCATTTGAAGTTTGAAGTTGCGATGGAAATTTTCTAGAAATTATAATTTTGCAAGCAATTTTCAAATAGTGATATCTCACTCATTCAGACTCCTTTTTTCGAGATTTTTTTTTTGTTTTGGGGTAGAATTTTGTGATCTGTACAGTGGTCCAAGAGTTTTCTGATTTTCAGATATAGGTGTTTTTGAAATTGTGAAATCTCTATTTTTACAACTTTGGAGGCTTTGTTTGGGCTCATATGGACTCCTTTTTAGGTGTTGTTTTGTCTACTTTAAGAATCGGCCATTAGTTTGTAGTGATTGTGAGTAGAAATTGTATTTTCAGTATTTGGTCATTTTTTGGTCTATTTGGTACTTGTATTTTGCTTGGATCTCAGTTTAGATCACTAGTAGTATTTGTTGAAGTCTCTTATATCTCATTTTGAGAAGTTGTAATCATTGAAATTAGAAGTCCACTTTTCCATTATTTGAAAGTGCCAACATGATATTTTTATGGGGGGTCAGTTGTTCATTTATATCTCTTGGTGAAATTCCATTCAGAGGCATCTTCATCTGCAATATTCTACAGGGCTTCTTTGTTGGGGGCATCATTTTCATGTTTCCACATTTGAATATTTTATCATGATGTATGCTCTTGCTTGAGCAATGTTGTACTCACACTATCATAAAGTGTCACACCTCTTTGTATCTTGTCATTATTGACATATTTGATGTAATCCTCTTATCCATATAGATTAGGAATATCTTGTGAGACTTGGTGCATGGCTCCAGTTGAGACTTAGATTGTACATATTTGTGCATGGCTCCCATGAGAATTGGATTGTACCATTATTTCTGTCATTTACAAGTATCCAGATGATGTTCAATGCAGGTTATCTCCATGCTTGATCTTCATTTTGTTGCAGCGAGTGATTCATCATCATCGACTTGGTACTTGGTTTTGTCACACTTTGACATTATTGATGCAACATTGGTTCTCTTTCTTCCTTATGGAGAGTTTTTTTGGTCAACATCTTGGATCATCCTTGTAGGAGATTCAACATTGAGGGAGGGCTTCATGGTCTCTTCTTCATCATTGAGAGCATTGTGTACTTTCATCATCTCTCTTTTGGGGGTGAGTTTTTTCCCATTGGTTTTTTCTCTCTTTCTCCATTTATGAGAGATTGCATTTGTATTTGTACATGGGTACCTAACATGGTCTTGTAATCGGGACCCATCTTGCATTGCTTAGTTGCATTGTAGACTTTAGTGCATTTCCCTAAGTTGCACTTAAGGGGGGGTGTTGGTGTAAATAATTATTTATCTTTGATATTATTACACTTTACTTAAGTTTACTTAGGTACATGCATTTCATAGTAGTTTGGGTATGAGACATTTGGGTGTTTATGCCACATTGTGATAGTGTGTGTAGGAGAATTTCCACCTTTTATGGTGTTGATCATATCTTGTTGTTACATTCCACCTCATGTGGAATATTATATTGTTTCTCCTACCTACCCACACCTATTTCCTACCTACCCTTGTTTCTTATTGAGCCACATGTCATGTTTGTGTGCTCACATGTCCATAAGCCTTGCCTATATAAGCAGACTCATCTACATTATTTGTATGGATAATAATGGGCATTCATTCAACATCTTGTAATGATCCTGTTGATCATATTTTGCACCTTGATAGAATACAGTTTATTCCTATCATCTATTTTGTCTCTCTTAGTTGTGCTTTCCATTGCCTCTAGATCTTGGCAAATTCTCACAAAACCAATCAAAGGATTCTTCAAATTCAATGACAACATCAATAACAATATGAATGTTGTTGGCAATATGAAGGAATTGATTATGTGTTGCATTGATGTTTTGTCATTGATGTCAACACTAGCTATTATGATTGGTTACCGATAGACAGATTTTGGTTATTGGTAGAAGGGACTATCAGTTGGATAATATTGACATGTTTGGATCAATGGAATATGTTTGGTTTGATGCTTATAGAGTATGTTTTGGTCAATTCGTATTGACTTGATGATCAGATGCTATCATACACTCTAGTAAGCCTATACCAGTAAGGGTTTAAGGTTTTACCGGCATAACTTTAACTAAGAATCTTTGACAGGATGCATAAGTGGTGTTGGTGCCGCTTCTAGATGAAATTCAGGATATAGAATGTGATCTTTGTTCGTGCTTTGACTGATTGGAGACATAGCTTTGGCGTGGTGAATCTATTTGGGTCTAGGTTATGGACCGGTATCATGTAATGTGTTTTCTACACGTTACTAGGATGATTTATGGATTGGTTATTGTTGTTTTGGTCTTAAGCCGACATGGTATATGATTGTAATGTGGATGTATGTAATGATCTTATTGTAATATCTTTTAGGTGGCCGACCTAATTGGTTTGGGCCTTAGGGTTTGTATAAATTGATGTAAGATCTCATTGTATATTGTGGTGGTAATGGTCATGGAATTAAATATCATATGTGAAGGAGATTTGGTCGATCATAGGTGATTGAATTGGGTTTATGTAAGAGGTCAAAGGCCTCTGGTATTGAGCTTATTCGGGACTGTAATCAAGCATGGTAGATGCTATCATTGGTAGTTCATTCTTCTGGATTGTTGTCCAATTATATTGAGGTGGTTATAACCTCTTTGTAGTTAGTGAGACTCCTTTGTAATAAGCAGTATGCTCTAGGCAGTGTTCCTTCCTGCAATTATCACATACTTTCTGTAGAAGTATTATCTGACTGTGGGTAGGCTTCCCATCGTGTTTTTTCCCTTTACTGGGTTTTCCATGTACAAATAATGGTGTTATGTGGTATGCTCGCATTGTGTTAATTCTCTATTTCATTCTTAAGTTTTATTGTTTATTGGTATCTGTTTCTACTATTCCAATATTCAATGTTTATGTGCTCCAATTAAAAGTTATAAAGTGGTTTGATTAATATAATCTCTTGACAACTGATTCACACCCCCCCCTCCCAGTTATCCATCAGTTATTCTAACAATTGGTATCAGAGCTTTGGTCCTCTTTTTCAGAAGCTTAACCACTTGAGGTAGATCCTATGGCAACTAATACTTCAAATCCATCGACAACTATTTTCAGAAGAGAAATCCCTAAGCTTGATGGAACAAACTATGGGATATAGAAATCTGTATGGAGACTTATCTTATATGTCTTGGCAAGGATATTTGGAAGATCACTAAGAAATGATATACATCTTATGATGCGACATCTGGCAATCTTTCTCTTGTAGACTTGGACAAAAATATTGAAAATAATTGCAGAGCTAGAGAAGCCCTCTTGTGTGCACTCACTGGTCAACAAATCATGGGATTGACTGAAAAATCATCTACAAAGGTTATGCGGGATAAATTCCAAACTTTGAATGAAGGTGATTGGGTAAGATATGAGAACTTGAAGATGGAAGATAATGAAATAATTGCTACATTTGTGGAAAGAGTAAATGAGATTGTCATGAGAATTCAATGTTGTGGAGGATCTCTGAGTGAAGATGAAATAGTTTCTAAAGTTTTAAGAGCCCTACCATTAGCTTACAAGATGAAGGCTACTGCAATTAATGAATTAAGAACAATGGCAAACACTTCAGTTAACAAAGACATTTTGATTGGGAAATTATCTGCTTTTGAGCTTCAAGAATTTGGACCCTTTGGAGATGCAATTTCTAAACCTTCTTTTCATGCATCATCATCTACTGGCAAAAGTGATTGGAAAGCCCTATATGAAAAAGAATTGGAAGATATGAGGAAAGAGGATGAAGAATTTGAGCAAATTGAAGCCTTATTTTCTAGAAGAGTACCTAAAGGGCATACATGAAGTAAGTATGAAGGAAAAGAACCTTTTAAATGTTTTGCATGTAATAAGATTGGTCATTTTGCATCTAGATGTCCTGAAAGGAATGAAAGATTTGAAGAAAGAGTTAAGAAATCATTTAAGCCTAATTAGAACAAATATAGATTCAATAAAACAAACTATGCTACATAGCATATGAGGAAGGAGTAAGTGATGACTCAAAGGACGAACTAGCAGGAGACTCTGCTAGTGGATCCGATAGTGGAAAGGAATGGGTGTTCTATGCTATAAAGGAAGATGAACCAGAACCGACTATCAAGAATGAAGAAAAGGCCCTGGCAGAAAATGTTGAAAACAAGGATGAATGGGTAATTGATAGTGGATGCTCACATCATATGACTGGAGATAAAAGAAATTTTTTGTCCATGCAAGAATACAATGGTGGTCAAGTCAGATTTGGGGATGACAAAGCATGTGTGATCAAAGGTAAATGTATTATTTCTCTGGATGACAAGCATAATACAAATAATGTCTACTATGTAGAAAGTTTAAAGCATAATCTTTTAAGTGTTGGTCAATTGGTGGATAAGGGATTCCAACTTCAGTTCATAGATAGAAAATACAAAATCATTAACAGAACTAGTTTGGAGATTGCAACCGGTACTTAGACTGGAGGTAATATCTTTCGCTTGAACATAGATGATAAGACATGTTTGATTGCTCATATTGATGAGAGTTGGTTATGACATAAGAGGTTGTGTCATGTTAATTTTGATTATATTGTTAAGATCAGTTCAACAAAGGCAGTTAGAGATATACCTAAGGATTATAAATCCTCATAATCCACTATGTAAGGAGTGTCAATTGGGAAAGAAAGTTAGAACTTCTTTTAAGAGCATACATGATAAATCTAATGATGTGCTTGATTTGATTCATATTGACTTATGTGGTCCAACAAAGACCAGAAGATTTCAAGGTGATAGGTACTTCATGCTAATAATTGATAATTATTCTAGAATAATGTGGGTGACTTTTCTAAGGGAGAAGTCTAAAGCTTTTGAGAAATTAAAGTTCTTTAAAGAAAAGGCAGAAACAAAAATTGGATTGAAAATAAAATGTCTGAGATCAGATCAAGGCGGTGAGCTCACATCTCATGAATTTAACAATTATTGTGAGATAAATGAAATCAAGAGACAGTTATCAACAACCCAGATTCCTTAGCAGAATGGAGTAGTGGAAAGGAAGAATTGAACCATTTTGGTTCCAACAAGAACCATGTTGATGGAAGCCAAATTGCCTCACATTCTACTAGAGAGAAGCCTTGAGTACATCAGTCTACACATTCAACAAAGTTCATATCAAAGGTAAAACCGGTAAGACTCCTTATGAATTATGGTTTGGACATACACCTACTCTTAAATATTTCAAAAAGTTTGGAAGTATATGGTATATCAAAAGTGATGATTCAATTGGGAAGTTTGATCCTAGATGTGATGAAGGGATATTTCTTGGATATTCAATTATGAGCAAAGCATATAGATGTTATAACAAAAGATTGCAAAAAAATGTGGAGAGCACAAATGTGAAAGTGGATGAGCAATATAGAGATCAATATATATCATATGGCACAGAACTAGTAGTGGAAGTGATCATAACTAATCTGACAATGCCTCAATCAGTACAAGACACTAAGACAGTTACATGGGTACAATCATAAAATTCATCTATGACTAATGATCAGAATAGTGAACCTGAAGTTCAGAAGACACCAAGGTATGTAAGATTAAATCATTCTGAAGATCAAATCATTGGAGACAGGAACAAGGGAGTTATGACAACATGAAGACTAGAAAATGAAGAGGTATGTCTTATTTCTCAAATTGAACTGACATCTGTTATTGAAGCTTGTAAATATAAATATTGGTTAAAGGCTATAGAAGATGAATTAGATTAGATATAGAAGAATAAGACTTGGACTTTAGTTCTCCAGCCTAAAAATAAGAATGTTATTGGAACTAAATGGGTTTTTAGAAATAAACTAAATGAGGATGGTCAAGTTGTAAGAAACAAGGCTAGACTAGTTTGTAAAGGATATTCTCAAATGGAAGGAATTGATTATGGTGAGATATTTTCACTAGTAGCTAGAATTGAAGCTGTTAAACTATTTCTTGCCTATGTAGCATACAAGAACTATAAGGTCTATCAAATGGATGTTAAATGTGAATTTTTGAATGGTGAACTTGAGGAAGAAGTATACATTGAGAAACCTGATGGATTTTCACTGATAGATGACAAAGATATGGTTTGCAGGTTAAGGAAAGCATTATATGGATTGAAACAAGCTCCTAGAGCCTAGTATGCAAGGCTGGATAAATATCTTTTGAAGCTTGGTTTTACCAAAGGCAGTGCTGACAGTAATTTATATTACAAGATAACTAATGATGATATTATTATTATTGAAGTATTTGTTAATGATATCATTTTTGGAGGTGAAGATAAATTGTGCATGGAATTCTCTAATAATATGAATAATGAATTTGAAATGTCTATGATTGGTGAGATGATATTTTTCTTAGGTTTGAAGATTACTCAAATTGACTTTTTATTTGTCAAAATAAGTATCTAAGGGAATTGTTGAAGAATTTTGGTAGGGATAATTCCAAACCGGTAAGTACTCCTATGGTGACAAGTGAGAAATTATTTATCAAAGACACATTTGCATGGGTAATTCGACAAGGTATAAGTCTATGATTGGTGGCTTGTTATATCTAACTCAAACTAGACTAGATATTATGAATGCAGTAAGTATTGTTTCAAGATACCAAAGTAATCCTAAATAAAAACATGAACATGCAGTAAATAGGATATTCTAGTATTTGCAAGGAACAACAGAACATGGCTTATGGTACTTTAGAGATGATAACTTCACTTTATGTGCATATATAGATGCAGATTGGATAGGAGATGCTGATGATCGGAAAAACACTTCTAGTGGAGATTTCTTTCTTGGAAAGAAATTGGTTTCATGGATCAACAAAAAATAGTCATGCATTTCTTTATCTAATGTAGGAGCTGAATATGTTGCAGTAGCAACTAATTGCACTCAAGTCTTGTGAATGAAGCAAATGTTAAAGGATATCAAGGTAAATTGAATTGAACCGGTAGTTATCTATTGTGATAACTTTGCAGCTATTGACATATCTAAGAATCCGGTATTTCACTCTAAGACTAAGCACACTTTAATAAAATATAACTTTCTGAAGGAAAATGTGGAGGAAAAGGAAGCCAAATTGGTTTATGTGAACACTAAAGAGTAGATTGCATATACATTCACTAAACCATTGTTTAAGGAATCATTTGAATATTTGAGAGACAGGTTAGGTGTATCTACCCCTCGAATAGAAACTTAATTGATGGAGTAGTGCATCAGTCTCGTATGCATCATCAACTTTATCCTTTGCTCCAGTTTGATGTAGTGGTGCTACTACTTAGGGGGAGTAGTCAGCTTTAAGATTCACATGATTTTGATATCTATGTCATATCTTTGGCATTAATGTCATAATATGTCATATGGGAGAGATTTAGATAAGTTTTAGATTGGACTGCACTCCTCAGGGGGAGTTATTGGGATTTTAAAGTTTTTCATTATTATATCTTCTATGAGAAATTTTTGGCATTTCTTAGCACTTAGATGTTCTCTTTGTGACATCTAGTGTTGCCATCAATGCCAAAGGGGGATATTGTTGGCAATATGAAGGAATTGATTATGTTTTGCATTGATGTTTTGTCATTGATGTCAACACTAGTTGTTATGATTGGTTACTAGTAGACAGATTTTGGTTACTGATAGAAGAACTGGTTTTATCGGTAGAAGGGACTATCAGTTGGATACTACCGACATGTTTGGATCAATAGAATATGTTTGGTTTGATGTTTCTGGAGTATGTTTTTGGTCAGTTGGTATTGACTTGATGATTGGATTCTATAATACACTCTAGTAAGCCTATATCGACAAGGGTTTAAGGTTTTACTGGTAGATATTTTACTGAGAATCTTTGAAATGATGCATAAGTGGTGTTGGTGTGGATTCTAGATGGAATTTAGGATGCAGAAGGTGATCTTTGTTCATGCCTTAACTGATTGGAGATGTTGCTTTGGTGTGGTTATGGACCAGTATCATGTAACGTGTTCTCTACACATTACTGGGATGATTTATGGATTGGTTAATGTTGTTTTGGTATAAAGTCGACATGGTATGTCATTGTAATGAGGATGTATGTAATGATCTTATTGTAATATCTTTTAGGTGGCCAACCTAATTGGTTTAGGCCTTAGGGTTTGTATAAATTAATGTAAGATCTCATTGTAGATCATGGTGGTAATGGCCATGGAATGAAATATCATATGTGGAGGATATTTGGTCAATCATAGGTGATTGAATTGGGTTTATGTAAGAGGTCAAAGGCGTCTGATATTGAGATTAACTAGGATTGTAATTAGGCATGGTAGATGCTATCATTGGAAGTTCATTCTTCTGGATTGTTGTCCAATTATATTGAGGTGGTTATAACCTCTCTGTAGTCAGTGAGACTCCTTTGTAATGAGTAGTACGCTCTAGGCTATGTGCCTTCCTGCATGTGTAGGCCCCTTATTGTATCACATACTTTCTATAGAAGTATTATCTAACTATGGGTAGGCTTCCCACAATAGTTTTTCCCTTTACCGGGTTTTCCATGTAAAAAAAATGGTGTTATGTGGTATGGTTGCATTGTGTTAATTCTCTGTTTCATTCTTAAGTTTTATTGCTTACCGGTATCTTTTTCTGCTATTCTAATATTCAATGTTTATGTGCTCTGGTTAAAGGTTATAAAGTGGTTTGATTAATATAATATGTTGACAACTGATTCACCCCCCCCTCTCAATTGTCCACCAGTTATTATAACAAAATCTACAATAGGTGTGCCTCTTATTTCTAAATTTTTCAGAAGGGAAAGACAATTTACTCCTTTGAATGAATCTTTACATAGAATTATGTCTCAGTTGTTATAAAAATATGTTATTAAACTACCTCCCACAAAACCAGTTGACCCTTCTAAGGAAGCCTCACCCTACTTTGATAATAATTCTTTTTGTCAATTTCATGGTCAACCAGGTCATGACATTGAGAAATATTTTGCATTGAAAAGTAAGATTCAAGATTTGATTGATAATAATACTATATCTGTGCCAAGTGTGAATAATTAGGAAAACAAATCAGTAGCCCTTCCTAATCAAAACCTTAAGATTTTTACTAATCCTTTACCTTCTTATACCTCTAACGTGATTGAAACTGCACATACCTCTTTCTCTCCTTCTGATGTGACTACCACGGTTCATAATTTGGTGAATATGGTAGAGAAACAAAGAAAACCTAAGGAATTATGTATCATATTTGACCCTAGTGAGACCATTAGAGCACCTGATGGGTCTTTATACATAGTTGCAAAGATTCAGGAAATGCCTTGTTGTGGTGTGCTTATAGATCCCTCTTGCATGATTACTCTCATCACTGAGGAGGATCTTTTGACTTTATGTTTGCATAAACCAATCTACGATGACACTAATGTGGTTGTTAAGTAATTCAATGGATTCTCTTGTCCTACCATTGGTTCTATCACACTTCCTATTAAGGTTCACACTAAAACTAATGATGTCAACTTTGTTATCATTCCTTCCTCTAAGAAATTCCATGTGAACTTGGGCTATCCTTGGATATCTTCCATGAAGGATATTTCTTCCCCAATACATAAGTGTTTAAAATTTCCCCACAATGGAGAAATCATAACTGTTAACCATAGCTTATTTTGAATAGTCGAAAGAAGCCCAGGTGTTCTTATTGGTTTCTTTTGGCCTAAACAATTCCAATCTCTTCCACCAAGAAGTGATGCTCTCTTTCAATCTTATCAAAAGTGGAAGAAATATATGATCCTATCCTCAAGTAAACCTAGAACTCCAACAATTGATATTCCCATCCTCTTTGAAGATGAGGTTCTTCCCTTGACAGATAGAACTAACTTTCCTCCTAAGGAATACTCCCAACCTATTCCTATGGATGAGACTATACCTTCTCCTAAGAAGAAAAACAATATTCCTCCTAAGGTTAGACTTATACCTACACCTCATGATGGACCTAGTCTTCTTCCTACACCAAACATTCCTCCTTTATATGGTGCAGTTTTGCCTCCATGCTCTTATAGAGAGAAGAGACCTGCCTCTCCTCTTGTTTAACCTAAAATACCTCAACCTAAACCTCCAACTACCAAAGATGAAATTATTCCTCCTTCAACAAATATTCCTCCTGCTTCTCATTCTTTTGCTAAGGCTTGATGGAATCATTGTGCAAGAGACCACCGATGAAAGCATCGTGCTCAAGCTCATGAAGTTGTGCCTCAAAATATTCAATCTCCCAAAACACCAATAGTTGACATGATTCCCTTTTCTCCTAAGCAAGATGCTAAACCTACATCAACAAATCATAAGTTTAAAAAGACATGTGATGGTTTTACTCCTATTCATATTCGTGCTCCTCTTTCTTTAAATGTTGATGAAGAAATAGGTGATAATGTTATTCATGATGGCAATAAAACTTCTAATGCTTCTGATTTTGACTATGACTATGTTGATGTGGACAAACATTTATTTGTAGAGTTTTCAAAAGCTTTAACCCTAGATCCTAGAAATGAACAAAGTGACTGAACACATGACCATAGTCCTCGTTTGGATCTTGTGATAGCTCCATCCGTTGTTCTCAATGTAGCTCCTCTGGTGTGTTTCTCTCCTTCCCAAAATAGTGATCAACAATATTGGGAGGTGGATCCTCTACCTTTCTCTCTTCTTGCTCTTTTGTTATTATTCTTCAATGTGTATCCATCTTCTTCTATGTTCCCTCATAATGTCTACTTGAGGATGATGCAAAGCATTGAGATCTCTTTTGGTCTCTTTCATGTTGACTCAAAAGATATCTTCTATTCCCTTTCTTCCAAGGTAGTTTCCTTCCTTTGGGGAATGGCGATTATTCTATGCACATATATAAATATGATATACATGAGCTATCATACAACATACTCACCTTGAGAAAAGCGAAACTACCTCATTTTTTGTGTTTTGTGTTTATTATCCTTGGGTTTATTTCTTGATTTGGGAGATAAATTTTTGCGATAACTTTCTCTATCTCTCTCTCTCTCTCTCTTTGGTGTATCCTACCTTAAAGAAATCACTCCCGGTAAGGCGTGTGCGATCACTTTAACGTGGGGGCATACACTCTAGGCATATTTTCCTTCTTGATACTCAAAGTTACCTAGTGAACTTGGCTTTGTTTTGTAATTTTTGATATCCTTGCTTTTCATGACTCATAGTAAGGGGAACCTTGCTACTTGTAGTCATGGTTCTCTCTCTCTTGATCTTCCCTTTTGCTTTGTCAATCATTGTCTAAAGATCCTTAGTCCACTGGGGGCTTGGTGTATCTTGCCTCCTTGATGTGGTGAAAGTATTTCAATCTTGTTTCCTTGTACTTTACCAGAAGTATTGGCATATTCTTGTAGCCCCGCTAAAGTGGGGGTTAAATGTAGCATCATAAATTTGTGACCTTGCAATTTTCAACCACATTTGTGTCTTCACATTGGCAAATCGAATCCGCAAACCTGATTAGAGACCTGAGACTTGCTCAATCCTTGAAAACTACACTTTCTCACATCTCGCATTACCTAAACCCTGCTTTCTATGCTGGATAAGGGTAGGATAGAGGCATGGTGCCCCTGTCTCCCTATGTCGGCCTATGATGAAAAATCAGTCAATTAACCCTAATTGATGGTTATATAAGATGCATTATTCTCTCCTATTTGCATAATTCAATAAGTGAAAATAAGTTTAATAAGCAAAAGTCAAGTGAACAAGCATTATCATCATTCAAGCATTCCTTTCAAGCATTGATAATTCTCAAGTCTCCTTTCAAGCCTAGCTGTTGTATTCAAGTCAAGGATTCAACCATTGAAGAGAAGATCTCTTTCATCATTCAATTCCACATAAGCAACTCTATCTACATTTCAATTGCATCCTCCCTTGAGGTGAATTTTATTTCAATCTTTTGTTTACATTTACTCACAAGTACTACTTTTTATCATTTGGTTAATTCCAAAATTGGGGTTTGACGTGAAGGAAAACGGCCAATCCCAACCCCTTTTCCTCTCTTTCTTGTGTTTAGGTTGTAGGCATGCAACTGTATTTGCAGATTTGGACTTCATTTTGAGAGGTGGAAAAATTGTTTTCGGCGTGGGGATTTTTTGGAGGACCATGTGCACTTTCAACACAGTCCTGACAATGTTTGCTCAAATTGGCAGGGGAGCTTCATCTCAACATTTTACCACTAATTGCCGGTGCATAGCTTCATCCCACATTCCTATCTCAAGTTATAGTCATTTCTTTGTCTCTTTTACACTTCTTAAATCGCATAATCCAACCTTTTACATTATAAAAGAGGGGTTACTTTTACTTTCCAAATCCATTGTCAATTCACTTAGCATTCATTCTCTTCCTATTGAAATTGGATCTAGTGAACTCTCCCCTCTTTTTAAATGTAATGCATGTGAAAAGGTTAAGCGGAATCTTTTGTGAAAATTTTACTCCTCTTGAGGAGAGAAAAGCTTTCCTCTTGATTTCTTCATCACCCTCTTTCACCACCATTACATTTCAAATACCCTAATTTTTAAAATTGAGCTTGTGGGTTGTCTAAATTTTTAACTTCAAACTTCAAATTTGATTGTTAATTTCACTTCAAATTCAAAATTTCAATCTTGGATCAAATTTCAAATTTGAATTTTAAACTTAAGTGGTTAATTAAAAGAGCCCTTATTTTTAAGTTTAAATTACCCTTGTGCAATTTCCCAATTTTTCAATTTCCAAATTTCAATCCTAGATCTAATTTTAAATTTAAATTTTAAAATTAAGAGGTTATTTCCACAACACCTTAATTTTTAAATTTAAATTTTTATTTGCTTGAAGAATCATTTTTCTAAAATTTTTGCATTATTCAATTACTTCACAAGTTCGAAATCTCAACTTTCAAATTTCAAATTTCAAATTCTCATTTTCAAATTTCATTTCACATTCTTAAAAATTTAATAAAAAAAAAATCAAATTTGTGAATCTCATCAATTTACATAAATTAAGAGGTTTTATTTATAAAATCTTAATTTATTTCAATTTGCTTGGATTTAAATTTCAATATTCATCATGGCAATTAATGGATTCGATTTATTTTCTATTTCACATATGATTACATTAGTTTTTACATACATTTATTATAATCATGTATCGGATAATGACTTCTTTCACTTCTTGTTACTTCTTTTCATTCATAGCACTTAGAAATATTGCATTTTTAAGATCTCTAAGTTGCTTCCTTTTCATAAATTAGATGTCAAAGCTTTCATGTATCATGTATGTTTTTTCATGGTGATGTTACTAGGAAAGTGTATTTCATATATAGATCACCTCAAAGCTTTGGTAGATCCCAATACTAGAGATGTTAATGGAAAACATAACACTTTATACCTCTCCAAAGGTATCTAATGTGAATGAAGAAAGAGCCAATTATCCTATCAATGATCTCTCTAATGGAGAGAAAGTATTGAAGACCAACATGGCCTCATCTTCTTCTCATACACATACCCTTGTGCAAGGGGGGAAAGATCAAAATATTGGTATTTTCATCTCTCTAGATCCTCCTTATTCTCTTAGAGCCTATCATAAACATCAAAACATTTGTAGAGAAGATGATGTCACACATTTTATTCATGATCTCTCTCCTCACATAACATTAAGTAAAGATGAGGCCTTAGATGATAAGGATCTTCCTTCCCATTCTACTAAATAGGATATGCATGATGAAATAAAGGAAAATCCTCCTCTACAAGATATTCCTTCCTCATCTACTAATCCTTTCATTCCTTCTGAACATCCTTACACTATGTTGCCCCATATTTGACATACCCAAAATTTGAACTTCAAATTGGTCCCAATGTTAAATGAAGGCCCAAATATGTGTCTATGCATAATGAGTGAGCACGTGATCCCAGGTTGTTGTCAGTTAAAATGTGAAAAATGGATGAATTTTGAAAATTACAAAGAATTGAAAAAATCTCTTTGTGAACATGTCCTAAGCATCTTTTTGTGTCATATGACCAATTTTTGCATGAATCTAGTTCACAGTTTGCCATATTTTAAACTTTCAAATTTTGATGTCCCTCGCTCAAAAATAATTAAAATCCCTCACCCTAAGCGTCGTCATGAGGAATAAATGATGGTATTTTCTCATTTCTGTACCATCAACACATGTTTCAAATTTTGGAGCCTAACTCCTTACCAATTGAAAGTTGTGGCCATTTTTCCTAAATCAAGGCATTAAAGTCTAATGGGAAATATTTGAATTATTATTTTAAAAATAATTCAAATATTTTAAATTGTTTTCAATATATTTCCCATTTTGCCCTTTTTTAAGTGGAAAAGAAATTAAAAGTCTTTATGTAGGTTCAGATTGAGTAGTTGTAAGTGATCATTTTCTTAATGCCCTTTGTTGCTCAAAAATTTCATATTTCTAACATTGAAATGCTCAAAAAGTGAGCAATCCTAACCTATTGCTCTGAAAAGTCAAAATCCTAACCTTAGAAGGTTAGATATGCTCAAACATTGAGAAATCCTAACCTTTATGCTCACTTGCTGAGGAACCCTAACTTTCTAACTTCCCTTACTTGAAAAACTCAAGTTCCTAACCTCATGGCACTGGACATTTTCCATGGTCCAATTACAATCAAAAGATGCCATTTCCAGCCACTCCTCATCTCAATCTCATAGCATTATGTAGAGAGGACTAGTTGAAAGAGGTGCTACACATTCTTCTTACCACACACAACCTGCTAGAGACTCCTCTGCATATCTTCAATTATTGCAGACTTGCATTTTCAAGAACGCTCTTTCACAAGTGAAAAATATCTACTCTTTCATCACTCACAAGCGATTTGCATTTGCTATGCGCACTTCTTTTCAGAATAGTCTTATTAATTTATATGTCAAGTGCGGAGGTTTAGTGGATGATCTTAAAGTGTTTGATCACATGAGAGAATGAAACATCGTGTCATGGAACACAATTATTGTAGTATACCGAAGACATGGGTATCCTCAGGAGGTAGTAGCACTATTTCACCAATCCAACAAAAAGGCTTCCAACCCTCTCAGTTCACATTTGCCAGCATAGTCGTAGCTTGTGCCAAGGTGGGAGCTTTAGATTAGGGTATGGACATTCATCAAAGCATAAATTATAGACGAATTTCATCAGATGTTGTAGTTGCATCTGCTTTGGTAGGCATGTAGAGGCATAGACAATGCACCACATGTTCACTGTTCAACATAATACCTCAAAATGATGTCATCCCATTGCATTTAGTGATTGCAGCAGTATGCACAAAGTGGAATTGAAAGAAAGGTTTTCATGCAAATACGATTGGGCAGTGTAAAAGCCAAATTCGATGACTAAAACTACAATGATTGTGTGGACTGGTTTGTTGGTTCCTTATTCACACCAAATGAAACTATTTGAAAGATTTTGGAAATTTGCAACCAAATACAATTAGCAGGTGTAAAGCCCAATTCTACATCATCCTTTGTGCTCAAACGAGAATGCGAGATTTAGAACAAGTTAAGAACATCCTTCAAATCATATTGATTAATAGATTTTCATTGGATATTGAAGATGGAAATGCTCTGATAGAAATGCATGTAAAAGGCAGTATCACAAACTATTTAAGAGTGTTCCTCAAAGAGATGCCATCTAATGGACTGCAACATTGCCAAAAAACAATGAAATAAGTTTGTTGAAAAGGGTTTACAAACTTTCATATAAATGCAACTTGCAAGCGTAAGCCAAAATCCACCACATATGCCGACATATTTTTGGCCTTGCCAATATAGAAGCTTATGAACATCGTACGGTCATCGATCAAAGTATAAAAGATAAAGTGAATTTTTGTCAGATATTTAACTTACAAATTCATTGGTAGATACAAGTACAAATATGGTTGCATAGACAAGGAATATGAAAGATTTTGAAACACACAAAAGGATGCCATCTGAAGGAATGGAATGACATGATTGTAGCATATGCACAGAATTGGGTTAGTTGATAGAAATTCTTTAAGAGACGTTACCTCATGGACTGCAATGAGTGCAGTTAGTGCACAAAATATAGTTTGCAAAGGAAGCTCTTAAAATCATTGAATTAATGCATCTTGACATTATAAGCTTTGTTTGTGTTCTAAGCGGTGGATGAGAGTTGTAGATGTTTTGATCACATAAACTATAACATTTATGTAATTGATCAGTGAAACCTATGGTGGTCATGTGTACATGTTTTTTTGGTGTTGGTGAGCTGAATTTGAAGCATGATCATATCCATAATTTTAGTGATAAGAAAAGATGAATAAATCTCATTAAGGAATCGCTCCCAAAGGTGTAGATGTTCTAGCATATAATCCGTAGTGTAAGAAGAGAGTTGATGATGAAATGGTTACAAAGACAAAAGATGCAGATGAAGACATGGAGGCCACCTTTACAAAATTTACATCAAGTTATTTCTTCAATGTAATGGGTTTCAAATTTCCTTTTGAAAAAGTGACTTATGTGGGTAAGTGCACCAAGATGGTGAACAAAAAGGGGGGTATAAGTGGCCACTTTTTTTTTCTTTTTCTGAAAAGAGGAAAACTTGAACTTCAAAGAGATATTTTAAGGTCATGTACTCAAAACTAGGAGTTAAGAAAAGAATAAAAATTGTAGTACTCTGAATCTAGTTTCTAAACAACTAATGTTTTTTAAAATTGAATAAGATTAAGAGGGTGAAACCTTTCACACATGAAAAACAGGTCTTGATTTTTTCAGAAAAACATAACATAGTTGTTTTCGTGCACTGTGTAAGGAAGTAAAGTAGCGGAAACAACTTCCTACACTAACCTTGAGAGGAGGGTAATGCAAAACTTTTTCAGATTGTTACAACAGTTATAGAAAATAGAAATAGATATAATAGCATTCATACCACAACACAGTGATTTACGTGGGGAAAACCCTTTCGGGAGAAAAACCCCACACTCCAAAAGCAGCTCAATATTTTATTCAGCAATCAAAAATAGATTACAACATACTTGCAGAGCAAGCTCTTCGCAAGAGTACCACTAATCAGAGATTCAGAGGCAACTCAATAGCCATAAGACTCTTACACACAACCTCTATCTCACACACCTCATAAATAAGAGATACAATACAAGAAACCGTCAAACGGTATTACAAAACCATGGGCTAAAACCACCCAATAAGGTGTAGCCGACCTTATCTCCCTTCTAGATGCCCTATGACATGTTAAAGCACACATCAACACGTGTCGCTCCCTTTTACAGCTCATTTATGTATTCGATACAAATTATTTTTCCTATTTCAGGAGTACAAACTTTCGGAGGCCATAACTTGAGAACTGGGTGTCCGATTGACGAACTGTTTGAAGCACCAGAAAGCTCACGAAGTGCTCTATCACCTCGTAACCCGTTGCGCCGGTTACGGCCACTTTTCAGGGTGTTTCAGAGCCTCTAAAGCCTCCAAAATTAAGTTTAAATATTTTATCGCACCCCTCCAAGATGAAAACTTTAATATCTTCAAAACTAGCTGTGACCTTGCGATGCAACTTTACTGGAATGCTTATCTAGCCAACCAGAAGCTTCAGGGAGAGTTTTACACCATTTCGTGCTCAAACAAAAACTTAATATAAATAGTAACCTCGCATAAATGTAAGGTTGAGACACCATTTTTCCAACAAATCTCCCACTTGTCGAACACCTTGCAGGAGCGGAAGGGAATGTCAACACAATGAATCAATTGCTAGGGGCCATAAGGCCCATAGACTCTGAACACCATCTGAACTTCTCTGTGCTCACAGCCTTAGTTAAAGCATCTGCAAAATTCATCAAAGTGTCCACCTTAACCAGCTTCACCCTACCATCTTCGACCATATCTCTAACAAAATGATACTGAACATCAATATGTTTGGTCCGGGCATGAAATGTCGGGTTCTTAGCTAGGCTAATTGCACTCTGACTGTCACAGTAAACTGTCACTGTACCTTGTTTTATCCAATATCCGAACACAGTCTCTTAAGCCAAATGGCCTCTTTCCAAGCATGAGTAGCTGCCATATACTCTGCTTCAGTAGTGGATAAAGCAACCACAGCCTGTCGCTTACTCATCCAACTAATTGCACCACCAAACAAAGTAAACACATAAGCACTGGTGGATCTTCTGCTATCAATATCACCTGCCCAATCTGAATCCACATAACCATGGATATCAAGGGAAGTCATGTCTCCAACTGAATTACCATGATAACACAAAGAATACTCTGAAGTACCCTTCAAATATCTGAAGACTCTTTTGACTGCATCCCAATGAACTCTACCAGGATTAGACATATATCTAGAAAGTACTCCCACTGCTTGGGCAATATCTGGTCTAGTACAGACCATAGCATACATCAAGCTTCCAACCGTACTCTGGTAAGGCACTTTGCTCATGTCTTCCATCTCCAATGGGGATGTAGGACAATCTGAAACAGATAGTTTCGTTCCAACTATAAAAGGAACACTCAATGGTCTACAATTCTGCATGTTGAACCTCTGTAATACTGAATTCACATACTTACTCTGACCTAGCCATAACTTTCTGTTCACCCTATCTCTTCTAATTTCCATCCCAAGAATGTGCTTTGCTGCACCAAGATCTTTCATTTCAAATTTAGCAGCGAGCTGAGACTTCAGTTCTGAAATCATACCTTTCCCTTTACCAATGAATAACATATCATCAACATACAATGCAATAAATAAGAAATGATCACCATCATATTTATAATAAACATAGTGATCTGATTTAGAATGTTCAAATCCCAAACTCAACACATATGTATCAAATTTCTGGTACCACATCCTAGGACTTTGCTTGAGGACATACAAAGATTTCTTCAACTTACAGACCAAATTACTTTTGCCTTTCACCACATAGTGCTTTGGCTGTGTCATATAAATATCTTCCTCCAAATCACCATGAAGGAAAGCAGTTTTCACATCCATTTGCTCAACCTCTAAATCATAAGTAGTAGCAATAGAAAGCAAAAATCTAATGGACATCATTTTTGCAACAGGAGAAAATATCTCACCGTAATCAACACCCTCAACCTGAGAGTAGCCTTTTGCAACCAACCTTGCTTTATACTTCTCAATGCTTCCATCTGAACCAATCTTTTTCTTGAACACCCATTTACAACCAACAGGTTTTCATCCTTTAGGCAATGGTACAAGATCCCATGTATCATTCTTTTTCAAAGCTGCCATTTCTTCCTCCATAGCAATCTTCCAGGATTCTGCATCATTCATACCTAATGCCTCTTCTACAGATTTCGGTTCATCCACACTAGTATTCAGAGCAAAAATACATCTCCAATCATTAGGTGAATACCTTTTAGGTGGTTGTCTATGTCTTGTAGACCTTCGAACAAGCTGAGTTGGAGGTTCTTCCTCCTCTTCTGAAGATTCAGAGCTAGACGAGCTCTCCTCAACTTCTTGCCTATCTAGGGGTCTTGATTCAACTCTTTCAGGTGTAGAAGGAAGTTGAATCACATCTTCTTTTTTAGTCTGTTCTCGCTGCAATGTAACAGAAGGAGACTTAATTTCTCTAAAAATAACACTTCTACTGTGAATTACCTTTTGTGCAACAAGGTCCCAAAGCTTGTATCCTTTCACACCATAACTATACCCGATGAAGATACATTTCACAACCTTGTTCTCCAACTTTGTTCGCTTCTCCTTTGGCACATGTGCATATGCCTTGCAACCAAAAACTCTAAGATGTCTCAATGAAGGCTTGTGACCTGACCATGCTTCCATAGGCATTTTATCAACAAGAGCTAATGTAGGAGACCTGTTAATCAGGTAGCAAGCAATGGCAACAGCTTCAGCCCAAAACTTTTGTTCGAGACCAGCACCACTCAACATACTCCTAGCCTTCTCCATCAGTGTCCTGTTCATTCTTTCTGCAACTCCATTCTACTGTGGAGAATACGGAGTTGTCTTCTGCCTGTTAATTCCACAGTCTTTACAGAATCTATCAAAATCATTAGAGCAAAACTCACCGCCATTATCAGTTCTCAAACATTTTATTTTCTTTCCAGTCTGCAACTCAACCATTGCTTTAAATTCTTTAAAATGACTAAAAACTTCAGATTTACTCTTTAGAAAATAAATCCATGTCCTTCTACTAAAATCATCAATAAACGAAACATAATATGTGGATTTTCCAATCGAAGAGACATCTACTGGACCAAACACATCAGAATGGATAAGATCCAAAACACCACAAGTTTTATGAGAACTAGAGTAAAACTGAACGCGGTTTTGTTTTCCATAAATGCAATGCTCACAGAAATCAAAGTCAAGATTACAGTCATTCAAACCTTCAACAAGGTTTTTATTTTTCAAGGTCCTTAGACCCTTTTCTCCAATGTGGCCAAGTCTCTGGTGCCATAACATAGTCTTCTCTGCAGGTAACTTTGCTTCAGACGAAAGAGCACCCTTAGGTACCCAAAAACCATTTCCATCTGCTGAAGGTGAAACCTTCAAATCTTCCAGTGAAGTATCCGCATATTTACCTTTTATAGAAGTGCTATTACACTCAACAGTGTATGCTTCAAGCTTATACAAAGTGCCAAACCTGACACCTCTAGCAACTACCATAGCACCCTTAATCATCTTACATCCTGCTTCAGAAAAGACTACCTGCACGCCCGCATCTATCAGTTTGCTCACAGATAACAGGTTTCGTTTTAATCCAGGGATATGCAGCACACCATTAATCCTTTTTATTCTACCATCAGAAAACCTGATTCTAACTTTACCTTGACCAACAATGTCTAGATGTGAATCATCACCCAAGTACACCTTACCTCCATTAAATCCTTCATATTCAGAAAACCAATCTCTATTGGAAGTCATATGAAAAGATGCACCTGAGTCAATTAGCTAGGCATCATTACCTGCATGAGTCGCCAAAGCTGCAATAAATGCATCGCCATCTTCCTTGTCAGACTCAGAATCAGAATCGAACTTTTTCTTTTTCTTCTTCTTCTTTTCTTCTTTGCAGTCCTTACGGATGTGACCCGATTTACCACAGTTCCAGCAAATGACTTTGGACTTTCCAGGAGATTTCGATCTTCCTTTGGATTTGGACTTGTCGCACTTCTCATTCTTCTTGCCTTTCTCTTTAGGTCTTCCACGAACGGTTAGGGCTTCCTTTGAACTGATGGATACCTTCCTTCGCATCTCTTCACTGAGTAGGGCACCCACCACATCTTCAGATTTCAAAACAACAAAAGTACTACCGATAGCCATAACAAGAGAATCCCACGAATCAGGCAAAGAACAAAGCAAGATCTGACATTTCTCCTCCTCGTCCATCTTAACACTGACGGATACTAATTGAGCCACCAGCATATTGAATGCTTCCAAGTGGTCTGCAATTTGTCCACCCTCTTCCATCTTCAAGGAATACAATTTCTTTCTTAAGAAAATTTGATTTAATAAAGATTTCACTTGATACATCTCACCAAGCTTAGTCCATAGCTTCTTTGCAAAGTTCTCTTCATGGACATTGATTAGAACAGAGTCTGCCAAGCACAGTTTGATTAGACCCTTGGCTTTT
This sequence comes from Cryptomeria japonica, assembly GCF_030272615.1. Lineage (NCBI taxonomy): Eukaryota > Viridiplantae > Streptophyta > Pinopsida > Cupressales > Cupressaceae > Cryptomeria > Cryptomeria japonica. Next base: position 573,353,629 of record NC_081405.1, read on the forward strand.
CGGTCCATAACATCATACTGAGCTGTCGCAGTAGGATCTGAGGGCCTTTGGACATTCGCATCAACAGCATCCCAAAGATCTCGATCTATTAGAAAATCTTCCATCTTCAGCTTCCACATCTCAAAATTACTTCCATTAAATTTCTCCACCTCTATTCTCCCTGACGAACTCGCCATCTGAATATTCCTGCAACAAGATCAAAAAGTGTCTTCTGCACAAGCTCCCACTCAAATCTGGATTAGTTCAAAAAACCCAACTGCCCACAATTGAAACCAAAGGTGATCAGGCTCTGATACCACTTGTAAGGAAGTAAAGTAGCGGAAACAACTTCCTACACTAACCTTGAGAGGAGGGTAATGTAAAACTTTTTCAGATTGTTACAACAGTTATAGAAAATAGAAATAGATATAATAGCATTCATACCACAACACAGTGATTTACGTGGGGAAAACCCTTTCGGGAGAAAAACCCCACACTCCAAAAGCAGCTCAATATTTTATTCAGCAATCAAAAACAGATTACAACATACTTGCAGAGCAAGCTCTTCGCAGGAGTACCACTAATCAGAGATTCAGAGGCAACTCAATAGCCATAAGACTCTTACACACAACCTCTATCTCACACACCTCATAAATAAGAGATACAATACAAGAAACCGTCAAACGGTATTACAAAACCATGGACTAAAACCACCCAATAAGGTGTAGCCAACCTTATCTCCCTTCTAGGTGCCCTATGACATGTTAAAGCACACATCAACACGTGTCGCTCCCTTTTATAGCTCATTTATGTATCTGATACAAATTATTTTTCCTATTTCAGGAGTACAAACTTCCGGAGGCCATAACTTTTCAGGGCATTTCGGAGCCTCTAAAGCCTCCAAAATTAAGTTTAAATATTTTATCGCACCCCTCCAAGATGAAAACTTTAATATCTTCAAAACTAGCTGTGACCTTGCGACGCAACTTTACTGGAATGCTTATCTAGCCAACCAGAAGCTTTAGGGAGAGTTTGGCACCATTTCGTGCTCAAACGAAAACTTACTATAAATAGTAACCTCGCATAAATGCAAGGTTGAGACACCATTTTTCCAACACACTGCACAAAATATATAGTTAGATTTAATATTTTGTGAAACCCTTTGGTAGGATGATAGGTAAGAGTGAGATTTAGAAGTTGTGTATTTTTAAAAAAAATTTCGTTGAGTATATTTTTTAATGATTTTTTGAAGTCACCACATCCTAAAAATTTGGTACCTATTCGTGCATTGGGCATAACTTGCATCAAAATAAAAAAAGTGCAAACTATTATTTTTTAAAAGTGTATAGAATCTAGTGTAGAAGAATAATATGTAATTTATTTTGAATTTGGTCAAGTATATCAAAAGTTATTTAAAAATTGGTAGACATATGTCTGTGATGACTATCAAGGCACTGATAAACAAAATTAAAGTTTACTATGCTAATGTTGTTCAAAAATAGAAAAGTTTATATGGTCAGAAAACTAAGAAGATGTGTGAGATTATGGTGGTAATTTTAGAGATACTCACTTGATCATTTGTAAACTAATGACATTGAAGTTGAAAAATCATATTGGACAATGAAAAAAATTATAAAGGGACAAAAATGGGGTGAAAATGGGCTTGCAATCCTTAGGGTCATTTTCCAACTCTCTTACCAAGCCAAAACCCGCACGGGTTTTGAAAAACAAAAAGTACTATTTGCAGTTCTACATAACCTGTATGGGTTATGTAGAACTAAAACCATTATTTTGTGTTTCACAAAACTTGTACGGGTTATGAAAATATAATAATGTATGCTTGTAAACTTAACATTTACTACACATATGTATAGACATACATATATAATATGTTTTTATGTATGTATATATGCATATCTATAGTTATATAGATATATATTTGTATACATGCATGTATCTCTTCTTTTTCTCTCTCTCTCATCTTCCTTCCCCATCACTGTCTTTGTCTATTCTGAGCCCTAATTATCCTCCTTGATTTCTATCTCTCCTCTCTCCCCCTCACACTTCTCTCTCTGTCGATTCTCTCACCCTTTTCTCTTTCTCGTTCTCTCTCTACCTCATGTCTCTCACCCTCTCCTCCTTCTCCCACTCTCTCTCCCTATCCCATTCTCTCTCTCTCTCTCATTATCCCATCCTATTCTCACCCTATCCCCCTTTTCTCTCTTTCTCTCCCCCTCCCCCTCCCTCCCACTCTCGTTATCTTATCCTATTCTCTCTCTCCACCTCCCCCTCTCTTGACCCTATTCTCTCTCTCTCTCTCTCTCACACACAGACACACACACATATACTCTCTGTCTCCCTTCCCCTCTCTTTATCCTATTCTCCTCATCTTCACCCTCCCTCTCCCTCTCCCACTCTCCCAATTTCTCCTCTATCTCTCCCCCTCTCTCTCCCTCCCACTCTCCTTATCCTATTCTCTCCCTCTCTTCCTATCCCCTATTCTCTCTCTCTCTCTCTCTCTCTCTCTCTCTCTCTACCTTTCCTTTTTCCAATCTCCCTCTCCCCCTCTCCTTTTCCCAATCTCCCTCCCTCCCCCTCTCCTTATCCCTTTCTCTCTCTATCTCTAACTCTCTCTCCATTCCCCTCTCCTTATCCTATTTTATTGCTCTCTTCCTATCTCCTATTCTCTCTCTTACCCACTCACCCCCCTACTCTCTCTCTCTTACTCCCTCACCCCCTACTCTCTCTCTCTCTCTCACTCTCTCACTCTCATTTTTCCAATCTCCCTCTGTCTCCCTCTCCCCCTCTCCATTCCCCAATCTCCCTCTCTCTCTCTCTCTCTCTCTCTCACACACACACACACACACACACACACACACACACACACACACACACACACACACACACACACACACACACACACACCTTATCATATTCTCCCTCTCTTCCTATCCCCTATTATCTTTCTTACCCCCTATCCCCCTACTCTCTCTCTCTCTCTCTCTCTCCTTCTCCTTCTCCTTTTCCTAATCTCCCTCTCTCCCCCTCTCCTTTTCTCAATCTCCCACTCTCTCCCTCTCCCTCTCCCTCTCTCCTTTTCCTAATATCCCTCTCTCTCCCTCTCCATCCATCCTCCTCTCCTTATCCTACTCTCTCTCTCTCTCTCTCACCTTCTCTCTACGTCCCCCTCTCCTTATCCTATTCTATTCCTCTCTTCCTATATCATACTCTCTCTGTCTCTTATTTTTCCAATCTCCCTCTCTCTCCCTCTCCCCCTCTCCATTTCCCAATCTCCCTCCCCTTCCATCTCTGCCTCTAACTCTCTCTCCATTCCCCTCTCCTTATCCTATTCTCTTCCTCTCTTCCTCTCTTCTCTCTCTCTCTCTCTCTCATTTTTCCAATCTCCCTCTATCTCCATCCCCTCTCCTTATCCCATTCTCTCTCTTACCCCCTCTCCCCCTACTCTCTCTCTCTCTCTCATTTTTGTAATCTTCATCCCTCTCTCTCTCTCTCTCTCTCTCATTTTTGCATTCTTCATCCCTCTCTCTCTCTCTCCTTAACCTATTCTCCCCCTCTCTTCCTATCCCTTATTCTCTCTCTTCCTTATCCTATTCTCTCTCTTACCTCTCATTGAGGATTTTTGATGCGATAGAAAAAATCTCACCACAAGAAAATAGAATTGAGTTGTCTGAAACCAAGAAAGGACTTTTTAGGCAGAGATAACATGACCACATAGGTTCAAATAGATCATCCATAAGTGCCATGGTCTTTGAGTTACGCGACATCAAAGTTTGATCATTTTTTCCATTTTGAGCGCTCAAGGAAAAATGTCACTATGAGGTGGCTCAGAATGATTGGACATATTTGGGAGTGATACAAGGAAAAACCTAGCATAAACCTGGCCACCTAGATGCACTCACACTGACGGTTCATTCCCATGATGAGCAGAATGAAAGATGCACTATTTTGCCACCTCTCACTGATGGTTTTTGATGCGACAGAAAAAATCTCACCACAAGAAAATGGAATCAAGTTGTCTGAAACAGAGAGAGGCTTTTTAAGGAAGAAAAAACAAAACATCATAGGTTCAAATGGATTGTCCATAAGTGCCATGGTCTCCGAGTTATGCGGCATCAAATTTTGACCTTTTTTTCACTTTGAGTGCTAAAGGGAAAACGTCGCTACGAGGTGGCTCGGAATGATCAGATGTCTTGGGGAGTGATACAGGGGCACACCTAGCATCAACCCAGCCACCCAGATACTCTCGCACTGACAGTTTGTTCCCATGATGAGCAGAGTGAAAGATGGACTATTTTGCCATCTCTCATTGATGGTTTTTTACGATTTTTGATGTGACAGAAAAAATCTCACCACAAAAAACTGGAATCGAGTTGTCTGAAACCGAGAGAGGAATTTTTAGGAAGAAACAACATGACCCCATAGGTTCAAATGGATTGTCCATAGGTGCCACAGTCTTCAAGTTACACGATGTCAAAGTTTGACCATTTTTTCCACTTTGAGCGCTCAAGGGAAAACGTCACTACGAGGTGACTCAAAATGATTAGACATCTTGGGGAGTGATAAAATGACACACCTAACATAAAAACAGCCACCTAGATGCACTCATGCTGACAGTTTGTTCCCATGATGAGTAGAATGAAAGATGCACTATTTTCCACCTCTCACTGACAGTTTTTGACAAAAGAAGAGATAATTGGTTTGATTTGATATTAAAATGATTGCTTCAACTCTTCTTTTATAGGTGACTTAGATGAATAGGTGTGTTTATTACCCTAAGGCCGACTTGTTATGGAATAAAATTTAAATGAAAACCTTACCTAAGTTGACTCATCCTTAGATAAATTTCAAATATGCTTTGTGCGCCCAAATATTGTCTTAATTGATTCTTGAAATGATGAACTTTGCTCCATAAGCACGAGTTTATGAAATAATAACTTCACTCCAATCTCTTCATGCACAAAGGACTCAAAGCAAATTCATTTAATCAAAATATACAATATCAACATTACCAGTGTTGGTACTTGGGTATGTGGGTATACACAATATGAGCAATAGATAGCTTAGAAGTATACGGCATATGAGTTACAAGTAATGAAAAAATTGGATCACATTTCAAGACATATACACAATGAAAAAGTTTGATCATATTTCCATACAAAATAACTAAGTTTCAAGAATATCAAGTTTCATATATATCAATGAACAAATTGGATCGAATATCAAGTTTCATATATATCAAAATGAACAATAACCGTGTACATATAAAAAAATGACATAGATGCCAAATCAATAATAGTTACAAAAATGTGGCATGTGCCATGTCTGTCAAAGTTGATATATACATATAAAAATGTTGAATATATAAAACAATTGGTCCTTCAATGATCACAACTATAACTATATATCTCTATCGGTATCTATAACTGTGTTGGATCATCAAAATCGAGCCTCTTCGAAGCAGTACGTGACTTTGCAGGTGGCTGCACAAGGACAATTCAAATGTTGAATCAGATATATTTTCTTAATATAACATCAAAATAACTAAATACTGAACTCTAAATCGTTTGAAGTTGAAATGTTGATTACATCATCTTTTTCTTCTGTAATTGGGTGAGGCTGAGGATCCGTGGGATGTCCTGAAGGGGGTTGTAACTAGTAAAACAACATTAATACATGTTAATAACATATATGTTAAATAACACATAATAACTCAAAATTAATGGACTAAAAAAGTTAAGTATATCGGAGCCTCAAATGGATGTGTTGTGGTTGTAGGAGGCAAAGTCACAAATGAATCAGTTACGATCATTTCCAATATCCATGGTAAGTGATCCAAAAGGAGTTAACTAGAGGGTTTCAACTTCATTGTGAACTTAGTGAAAAGGAGTTGATCTAAGGTAAACATACATTTTCCCTTGGTTGTGTTGGATCCCATATTATACATGTAGGACTTCTACTGAAATGGAATGGTAGAACATTAGTAGGAAGTTTGGAAGGGGGTTGTAATAGGTTAAAGACAATTATACAAGTTAATAACCCAAAGTTGTTGACAAACTAGATAGAACAAATATTTTTAACATATGTATAAAAAATGCACACCGAAGCCTCGTATAGTTCTCCTGTAACCTTAGGAGGCCTAGTCAAATCTGATGCAGCTATTACCATTTCCTCTATGAAAAATGATAACATATGATATAGACATAAAGGATTTAGTTATTTCGAACAAGCAAGAATGCAATCCAAAGTGAATACAAAGATATCAACTCTTCCCTTTGCTCAACCTCATCGACATCAGGTGCATTCATTAATTTTGTATACCCCATATGTTTTTGTACATAGAAAAAATAAATTAAGTATATTTATCAATATCTACATATACATGTTTAATCATAATACATTTCAACAAATGAATTTTGATAGACTTATAAAGCACTAAGAGGGGGGGGTGAATCAGTGATAGCAAAAATAATACCACTTTAAACACTGACTAGTAGAGATACTTAACAAGTTTACTAGACACTAAAAATGCAATCCAAAATGATCTTAAAGCATCCACAACAAGTAAAACATCCACCATAACACAAGTGTTTATACATGGAAAACCCAACTGGGAAAAACCACGGTGAGATGGGACTCACAAGTTAACTATCTGCAATAATAGATAACTGATCGATTAAGGTCTACAAAAGTTCTCTCCTATGAGTGAATCCTATTAAAGATCCCAAAGCTCTATTAGGAGCTATACCCTATTAAAGGTAGTACCCTGTTAGGAGTAACCTCGGTAAAGGATATTAAAATCCAAACTAATGGATCACCTTGTTAAAGGATTTTTACAATGAAGCTTGTTAGAGCTTACCCAGTTAGGGGATTTGACTGTTGTAGTGATTATAAAACAACAGATGTTGTGATCTAGAAGTAGCACAACTTTCTTGTATAGATCTTCTTCTGCTCACTCAAAACTATATCACCAACTGCATCATTGATATACTCTATAACACCTTCAACAAATTAACACTTCTATCTCACATCATAAAGACATTTCATCATAATGTCATTATATAAACATTAGATTTCATGTCGGCTTAGGAATCATATCATAATTGTTAGGATTAATGATAGTCCCAAAGATACTGAGAGGGGGGGTGAATCAATATCTAACCGGTGAAGAGAATATTTAACCTTATTAAACATTTTGCATTCCAAAACACTGTACTGGTAAACAAGAATTAATGCAGTAAATAGGAACAATAAAGACAACATAGAAAACACACCATAACACAAGATGTTTAACAAGGAAACCCGGTGTGCAAAAAAACTCGGTGGGATTTGTGACCCACAATATTCACTCACTGACCAATGAATGGATATTACTTACAATGAGGGGCTTGCACATGCAGGAAGGCCAACTGCCTAGAGCTCACTGCTCAATCTATAAAATGGAAGTCTCACTGACTTCCAAAATGGATTATGAGAATCCAATATAATGTACTGCTACAATTCAGCATCTGCTATGCTAGGTTCAGTACTGGTTTAAGCTCATACTATAACCATAAACCTTATACAAAATTTGCCTTAATATTTGCTCATCACTTCTACCATATCCGTCATATGTCCATCATTATTTCATATCAAAATGATTTACAAGATCTCATACATATTTGAGTCTATTACAATATGCCATGTCAACTTTACAAAATATATTTACAATTAAATACAATAAACAAAAGTTTGTTCCTATCGGTTGGTGTGTTGATATACATTGTTGTCGCTGCCGGTGAAGTGTTTGTCGATGTCGGTGCCTGCTAGTGATTTACCAGATGAATGCTACAAGGTTTCCAGTAGGTTGCCATCAATGACAACACCATCATTTCTCACTAGAGTGTAGAATGCCAACAACAATTTCCTAGGTGCAGTATATCTGGAGAATCTAACATAACTTATCACAGATTTTTGCCAAATCTGTCAATTAGGGATGACTCATCATGACCGGTGATAACTCATCATACAATTAATGAATACCGGTTAGAACACAGATACTGGTTAAGAGTTAACTACATTCAACACATAAAACGAGTATCCTTTATTTGCTTCTTTGATGGTCTCTGTTGAATCTCTAAGTTGATGTCAAGCCATTCCTACATATACCGGTTGTCTACATATACCACTTAGACACCCTCTAAACTATTTGGACTTAACTAAACATATAATACCGATTTTGCAATATAAGGGACTTTAGGAGTAATACCGGTTTTTCTTAACTAGGATGTCTATGACAATGTGAACATATGTGTGTGTATACATGTGCCATCAATGAAAACACATGAAGTCATCCATTACAATCATCATCAAGCCAACAATCTCCCCCTTTGGCATTGATTGAAACACTTAGAAAATTTACAACTTTACAAATAAGTGTGCTTACAAAAATTGTACATATATATTTCTACTCCCCCTTAACTATACATACAAAAATTTCACAACACATACATATTTCTATGCCCCCTTTTACAACAATGCCCAATTGGAAAGTAAAATACATATATATATAGAAAAATTTGCATCAAAAGTTTACATATACAAAAATACAAGAGTCTTTATGAAGGAGTGTTCACTGCAATTTTCAAGAAAATGTCACTGAAAGTGGTCTTCATTTGAGAAAAATCATTTTACCAAGTTTCCAATAAGGGATGAGTGATCTCTATGGTTGTCATAACCTGTGCAATGAATTCTTCCATCTCATCTACTGTGCTCATCTCTCGAGTAGCCAAAACCGCTTCTACATCCCTATATGCCCATTGCAAGATGTTCACTTTGGGTCTCAACTGGTTCTTTAGTTCCTTCAGGGATCAGAGTCTCCTAGCCTGTTCACAATTATAGATATCTAACCAATTTTGCAAATCATCAACTGATTTTCTAGAAGCTAAGGCTGAATCTTGTAAAGGTATGTAGGCAGTACATATCTTTTCCAATTCCTGTTTTGTCTCTTCTCGCCTCTTAATAAAATTAGTTTAGAAAAGTGAAACATTAAATGTATAGGCTAGTATCCTTCCTCCTGTTTCAATAACAATTCTCAAAAGATCTTTATTCAGGGATAAAGCAATCTTCCTTGTATCAATATCTTTCATTATTTTCTCTCCTCTTTTCTTTCTATAATTATTCTCAGCTAAAGTCTGAGAAGCTTCTTCAAGGGACTTTAGTTGGTCAGATGCATCAACAACTGACTGGCCAATCTTTCCAATAGGAGTTGACAAGTTTCCAGTGTCAGTCTCTGCTAGAAGACTGGACAAAAGCTCAACGACAGTTTGAATTGTTTCTAATTCCTTCCTTTGCTTTTTTAATCTTTTCTTTTGAGCTCTAGATTGCATCACTGTTGTGATCTCCATGAGTTCAGATGCACTCATATTTTCTACATCTATAGGCCCTTTGATCCCTATTGAGTCATCTTCATCATCAATTTGTTGCTTAACTATTGCTTTTTCCTTTTCAACTGGTCTTTTCTCCTCAATTTTCTCTTTCTCTTCCTCCTTTTTTTGTTCAAATGCAATCACTTCAACTTCTTTCTCAGGTTTCTCTTTCTCTTTTTTTGCCTTTGTTTGTTTCTCTCGAGTAATTATTTTAACTAGTGGCAATTGAGTTTCCACTTGATGATCTTTTTTTGGTGGAGGTAGAATATCCACACTAGGTTGAATTACCAGTGATACAACTACTTTTTCTTGTGTAACAGTAATAATTGGTGGTTGTAATGGTTTCTTAACTAGTTCAATGATATTTCTAGATAATCAATGGTGTCCTGAATATCATCAACAAAGATAATCGGTAGAGAAGTAGTGTCATGCTTATGCCTAATAGGATAGACAATATCTAGTGCAACAATTTATTCTTCATCTAATTCTAGTTGTTCTCCAGTCTTTGTTGGATCAACCTTATGAGACTTTATCTGCTTATGCATCCGTTGAATATTTCTAGCCATCTTATGAGTTTCAACTTCAACAGATTGCACCTTTCCATTCATTAACATCAATCTTCTTGCCTTAAGGTGAAATTGTCCTTTCAATTTATCAATCAATGCTACTAATTCATCTCTAGACAATTCAAGAAAATATTGAATGAAAGTACTATCAATTCTTTATTGATATTGTTCAATGGCCACTTCTCATTTATTTGTGAGAATAGAATACAAAAAATCAGAAATATCATCTTTAAGATCCCGAGGCAATCGATTGTATTGACATAAGTAGTTGATTACCTTCTAAACAATTTGTTCCTTCTGATCTTCATCAAATGAATCAAAATATTCTTTAGAATTATCAAACCTATTCCTCCCTAATTTTTTTATAGTTCTCTCAAAATTAGTCATAGGTTTGTAAGATAAAGCATTAATGGGAATACCCTATTGAGAGGTGTCTTCTATTGGTTTGGAATTCTTACCAATTGCTTTCATTTTCTTTGGTTCCTCTTCAGTGTCGCTATAATTAGATTATGCTTGAAGAATAAGTTGTCTGCCTCTCTTCTTTGTTGTAGTCTGCTTCTTTACATATACTTTTGGTGACGGTTCCTTCTTGACTTGGACACTTCGTTTCACCCTTGTACTAGTTGGCACTGAAAGTTCTTCTCAGCCCTCTTTTTCTTTCCTTTAGCACTACTGGTTTGAGCCGGTGTAGTTTGCTCCTCAAATGTTCCTAGTAATTTCTTCTTCTTATCCACTGGAGATGCCAATAGATTATTAGCATAACCAATTAACAAGTCATGATTGACTTCATAACTCATATCTTCCATTTCATCCTCTCCAGATTCGATCGATTCCCTGAGACAAAAGTTTGTTGTGACTATGAAATAGATGTCTTTTGCAAAGTGTTTTACCACATCTTCAGGTAGCCTCACCCTCATGCTCATCTTCTTTTGGAATTCATTAAAATATCTTTTCATTGTAGAAGAGAATGTGTTCTTTATAGCCTTAATGTTCTTGATTTGAGCAGTTACCGGTAGGTCCTTTGACCATTAAATGTCACCAATTCCTGGTAGGAAATTATGAAAGTATAAGAATAAACCTATCAATAGTTGACAAAATTTGAACTTTTGACTGTTGTCTTTCTTTATTGATTGTAGATTCAACATCAATTGGATCCTTATAGCCTTGCATAGGTCATAATCTGTCTTCTCGGTAATCATTCTATAAGTTGTATGCACGGCTGCAGATGGCACACTATTCACTCTACTGGAATACAATATCCTGTAACCAATAACCATAGTAGCTAGTCTAACCACTCGGTCCTTAATGTTGTTAACTAAAAATGCACGTCCGTTAGAGGTGGTCTGAGTTAATGCAGTCACACTCTCTTTTGAAATCCTCCTCAGCTTTGGAACTTCATCGGTTTGCCAAAAACTAGTCACAACATGGATTGCTTCCTTAGTGATTGTGTGAGACCTTTCAAGATACATATTTTCACCATGCACATGACTACGAATTATCCTAACATGTTCCTCTTCAAAGTCTTCAAGAAAATATGCCGCATTGTGAAAACCCTTTTCATAAACCCTAATATACTCAGGTTTGATCTTGCCGCTTTTATCACACAAGGATTTTAGTTGAGAGTAAACTGATAATGATCCTAAATCTTTGATTTTGTAGTAAATGTAACTAGATAAATCACCTTTTATAATAACATCATCAGGAACTTGAGACAAAGCATTGTAAGATACTAATTGATCAGATTCCATAGTCTCCATACGTTCAAAAGTGATCATAAGTCTTTAGACGACGATACCATTCTGGATAAAGTCGATTCGAGAGAGATTGATAAAAGAATACCTTAATTCCTCCACACCAACAAGGTTTCGAGTTGATGTCTCGAATGTACACCAGTTCTGCCTTTACTAATCTTCGAGTCAACTTCAATCTTTCAATTTGCAGCACAAATCCATCTATAATCAGCTAGCAATTCTCTTTTCGCTTTGCAAGTTCTCAAGAGTTCTCTTTCGAATGTAATTAGGGTAAAAATATCTTAGTAAAACTCACTTTTATAAGATTTACCCACTACATTAATTTCTTGACCGATAGGGTAACAAATCCCAATATACCGCTTAACAATACTTCCAATACTGACAGGTATATAACTGGTTGATAGTCTTTCGAAAAACCGATGGACAAAGATATCAAGATTTATCACAAAATAACTCAAAATGCAAAATTTCTTACCACGCATTTTTCAAGGGGTCGAGAAGTAGATTTACTACTATGCTCCCCTTAGGCTTGTTGAAAGGCTTAATTCACCGGTGCAGGATTCTCCACACTAGGTGAAGGATTAGGTTCTTCTGCAGGCTTATCCTCACTCTTCTTCTTCTAGATTCAGTTCATCTCCTCTCTGGTTTCCTCAACATTTACCTTCTACTTACCCTTCTGACCTACAAAATGATTATCCGGTTTGTTCTTTCTGGTTCTACAGTTTTTCACCATGTGTCCCGATTTGTGACAATGATAGTAGGCCATTCTAGATGATCTCCAAGGTCCTACATTACCTCTTCTAGTTCTCCTTTTGCAGTTCATATCCACATGACCATAATTATTACAAATGGTGCAAATAACAATAGTTACCTTTTCCATTTCAAATGGACTAAACTGGTTGACATAGGTTTTCTTCCAGTTCATGTTTCCTTGGTTGTCATAGGTTCTCTTCCAGTCACCATTAGGTCTTGGATTCATGTGAGGTGCTGGATTATTTTCTCCATATCTGCATTCAACTAATCTATGTCCATATATGTTGCATGTAAAACGGTGACCTTCAAATATCCTAGATACATACCTAGCATTTGCATTATAGCCCGTATTCTCATTGGGTCTATTTCTACACACATTTGCAATATATCCAGGTTTATGACAAACAAAGAAAATAGGTTTAAAAAATTTCTTACCGGTAGGCATGTTCGCCTTAGGAGTAGTTTTGCCTTTGTTTATGTCACTCTTTGTATCAAAAGATTCTCCTTTCTCAGATGTATTAAAGCCTAGTCCAAATTTGTCACCTTTCATCCTTTGAGATTGAATCTTCTCATCTAGCATAGAATAACTCTTATTGAACTTTTTCAAGCTTTCCATTAGCCTCAGTGAGCTCTCTAGTAAGATCTTCATTGTGTTTTGTAAGAGTCTCTCTTAGAGATGTTTCCATTTCAAGATATAGCTGCAAAGCCTCCTTCTCTTCTTTTTCTTCATGCCAAAGATCATTTAAAGTTACATTCTCTTGTTTGATCTTATCAATCTCATGATCTCTTTCTTTGATAAGGTCTTCAACTTCCCTTCTTGCTTCTAGCTCTTGGTTCATGCAGATTGTTAGGGCTTCTAACTCTCTTCTCAAATTTAGCTTTTCATTGTTCAATTTTTCAAATTGTTCAGCTAATGCATCAATGTTAGCCTCATCTGAAGAAGTATTATCAGATATCTCCAATAGTTGTTCAGTCAACTCTCTCCTTTTGACTTGTGAAGATTTAAATATGACCCTTAGGGTTTCAAGCTCTTCCTTGGTAGCATCAAACACTCTAGCCATCTCTAAGTAGCTCATATCCCCCATGGTGGCTTTAGGGTTTCCTTCCAAGCGATTAAGCCTTAAGGAAGTTTGGCTCTTATACCAATTGATAGACTTATAAAGCACTGAGAGGGGAGGGTGAATCAATGATAGCAACAAAAATACCACTTTAAACACTGATCGATAGAGATACTTGACAAGTTTACTAAACACTAAACATGCAATCCAAAATAATATTAAAGCATCCACAACAAGTAAAACATCCACCATAACGTAATTGTTTATATGTGGAAAATCAAACTGGGAAAAACCACGATGAGATGGGACTCACAAGTTAACTATCTGCAGTAAGAGATAACTAACCGATTAAGGTCTACAAAAGTGCTCTGCTAGGAGCGAATCTTGTTAAAGATCACAAAGCTTTGTTAGGAGCTATACCCTGTTAAAGGTAGTACCCTGTTAGGAGTAACCTCGTTAGAGGATATTAAAATCCAAACTAATGGATCACCTTGTTAGAGGATTTTTACAATGAATCTTGTTAGAGCTTTCTCGGTTAGGGGATTTGACTATTGTAGTGATTAGAAAACAACATATGGTGTGACCTAGAAGTAGCAAAACTTTCTTGAATAGATCCTCTTCTGCTCACTCAAAACTGCATCACAAACCACATCACTGATATACTCTGTAACACCTTCAACAACTTTAACACTTCTATCTTGCATCATAAAGATAGTTCATCATAATGTCATTATATAGACATTAGATTTCATGTCGGCTCAGGAATCATATCACAATTTCCTAGGTGTAGTGTATCTGGACAATCTAACATAACTTATCACAGATTGCTACCAAATCTGTCAGTTAGGGATAACTCATCACACAATCAATGAATACCAGTTGGAACACCGATACTGGTTAAGAGTTAACAACATTCAACAAATAAAACAATTGTCCTTCATTTTCTTCTTTGATGGTCTCCACTGAATCTCCAAGCTGATGTCAAGCCATTCCTACATATACCGGTTGTCTACATATACCAATTAGACACCCTCTAAACCATTTGGACTTAACTAAACATATAATACTAGTTCTGAAATACAAGGGACTTTAGGAGTAATACTGGTTTGTCTTAACTAGGATGACTGTGACAATGTGAACATATGTTTGTGTATACATGTGCTAGCAATGACAACACATGAAGTCATCCATTATAATCATCATCAAACAAACAAATTTAAATTGTACTGAATTACCTTCTGTCGTTTGGGTGTCCAAGAGGATATCTTTTTCTGCCTCAGTGTACTAGAGGATGGCTTTCTCACATGAGATGTCCTCAAGGCAGGTGGGGTAAACTAATAGAAAAAATTAACATAACGGAAAAGAGCATGTATTTAATATGTCACTTAAGTCAAAAATATATAAATCTAAATGGTACGACATAGCTATCTTGGCCAAACTAGTCAATGGTTGAAAGCATGATATCATCAAGTTGGAACATCTCAGCCCTTGATAAGCCCTATAAAATACCAAGTAATTATACATATAATTAACAAAAGATATTTTGAAACCAATGTATTATTATATTTTAAACAAATTTCCATAACTTTACCTCTGGTGCTGAAACTACTCATGACCGTGGAGTCGACTGAAAACTATGTCATGTACTCCCACCACTTGATGTACGTTGCAATGCATTTTATTTATATGTCACTTTAAATTGTTCTAAAAATAAAAAAAATTATTTATTTTTATAAGATTTAGTCACTTAATTGATAACATGTCATAAATAGAATTAAACACACCTATGTCTAATAGAGAGGGTACAACATACTGATTAGGTCATCGGTGAAGACCACATCCTCTATAGTGGAAACATGCCATCTAATCCCCCAACATGTAAACGAATGAGATGTTAAACCATCCTCATCCGTGTTAGTGTCTACACCAGAACATACACCCTGGTAGGTGGGGCACATATGCTAAATGGGCTGGCTCGTGCCAAATGATGCATGAGGTGATGTTGGTGAAGGAAGTGCCACTGATGAAGGAGGTGTTGCTGATGAAGGAGGTGCCACTATTGCTTGTAGTTTTACAAATGCATTATATGTTATTTAAAAAAAAATTAATGCAAAATTCATAAGTTTGGAGTGGGATAATTAGGTTGTGCAATTCCCATTAAGCTTGTAAATTTTGGCCATTACATACAATCTTCTCTACTGGATCTTCTTTCGAAATTAGTCTACCAGTTCACTATCTCCCTATGCACATAGAAAGGTCATCTTGTCATCCTATTTGGCATCCTTCTTCCTAAATTGTAGAATCATCTTTCAAGTACCCCCATGAGGGAGCATTGAATTCACCTTATACCTAAAAACATCTTGGTCCAAGTGGACCATTCTCCCTCTCAAAGTGATTCAAGAAAAAATAGGCCTAAGCATCCTAGTTTGCCCATACAAGCTAATGAACCCTATTTCCCCACATCACACTTAGAGAAATAATATAGTCTTGTGGAGATGATCGTGGCTGAGGAAGGGGGTATTATGAAAGGGGTCATGCTTGGCTGTAGAAAGAATATTTGGGATCCAGGTGGTTTTGCCTTGGATTCCAATTTTTTTGTTCTCCTTTTGGTTCATGCTTTGGGGGCTCTTCCTCCTTAGTTTGGGGTTGTGGGGCTACAGGGGGCCTTATGCCCCATTTTTGTTTCTTCCCCATCTGCCCTCTTGCTCATTTTTCTTTCACTCTTTTCTCAACCATCTGGTTTATATTCAATATTTCCTTTTGAGGTGGTCCCATCTCATATTGAGGTTGAAATGATGGGTATTGGAAATATGTTGTTTCTTATTGAGGTGGAGACAATGGTTGTGATTCTTGTTGGCAGAAGTTGGAGGGAGGCCTTGGAGCTTCTGGCTCTTGTTTGGCTTGGAATCTGAGTGTGGGCTCATTGTTCTCTTCACCCCTTGGTCCTTATTGAGGTGGTGATATTGGGGGACAACGTTTTCTCATATCTAGGTGCTTCCTCTTCTATTTTGGAGGATCTTTCTCTTGAGGTAGGTGATTTTCTAGTTGATGGATCCTTGCTTTCAAGCTCATTTTTATCTTCTCCTATAGAGGTGGAGAGTGTAGTGGTGCTTGCTTCTATGGATGCTATCTTGATTAGGCCTTTATTTTAGCTCAAGGTGATTGAGGGTACCACTTCAAAACCCTTTGATGTGGTTTAGTGAGCCATTTCAAAACCAAGTTTTAAGGTTAGTGAAGCCTTTCAAAATCCCTTTGTTTCTAGTCAGCTTGTTTTATTTGCCTTGTATTATCTTGTTTGGCCAGCAGCTGATAATTTTCAAGGGCCTAGTTCAAATTGTGGTTATTTTTGGTTATGGGCTAGTCATGCTTTTTGCTGTCTGAAGTCTTTGTCTCAAGTCAAGGGAGTCGGGAACATCCCTGTTGTTTGGCTGAGGGTGCCTACTAACCCTCATCATTTTCTCTTAAGTTTGAGGCTATAGCCCAATTGGTGTGGCCAACATGATTTGTATTGACTATATCTTAAGTGTCTAGCTGGTTCTTTCTGCTTGTGGCAATGCTAGTGTTTGGCTAGCTTTTGTTAGCTCAGTTGTGTTTGGGCTACTGGTTTTCATGGTTTAATCTCTATGGCAACGATGTACTGCGGGTTCCCGGCCCTAGTAAAATCTGAGGGTTTCGGGTCCCTTCAAAACCTGTTGTAAGGGGTTTCGGATCCCCTCAAAACATGTTTCTCCCATAATAAAAATTATTGGTTTCCCTTTTTATGTATTTTTCCTTATCAAAAAATAATGCTTGTCTATTTTGATTCTATACGTGCCTATTAGTGCTATGGATTATGTTTGTAACTTAAATAAAATCCTTCATGAACACCAGAAGTGGTGCAAGGACCACCTTGTTCAGAGGCTTCAAAAGGAGGCTAAATCAAGTGTTGAAGGTTATTAAGCATGTAGAAGGTCAATCAAGGTGTTGAAGATTCCATTTTAATGTGTTTAACTTGATTTCATGTAATTTGTAACCTTGGTGTAAAAGTTGTCATATGGCTTAATTATGGCATAATTTTCCTTCAACTTATGACCATAATACATAGGCCCATTACACATGCTTGATGGGATGAAACTCTTTGTGACAACCAAAAACCAACTACTAACCACATTCCTTCACAATACAACCTTGCACCGTTCATGGTGTCATTCACAAAGTTCATTCACTATAGTAGCAACAAGACTTATTGTCATGACAACTTGTATGGAAACCGTTAGCAACAGTCTTGTTTGGGCTTCTATTTTTCTCCAAAAACCATACCACCATAGTGTGATGGTTTTAACATCTTCCATACTATCTCCAAGTGCCTTCCATAACTATACATAACCTACATTCATGAGTATACATGCAAAGAAGTGAAAGTGCACTATCCAATACCAGGGAACAAGAAAATACAGTCATGTATAGTCATTAATAACTTTTAAAATATTGATCACAATGCCAATTTCTCCTGTAGGATTGTAGAGTTAATATTTACAAAACTTTTGTCCAAATTATAGCCCGATCCAATGGTTTAATCAAAATTTATGGTGTTTGTTCTCTAAAAATGGTTACCTAGGTCAAGGGTCTGGCAGTTACAAATGGTTTTGACAAAAATCAATGTAGCTTACTCAAATCTTCATGAAAATAAATTCCACTTGAAACAAATGAAAGAAGAGACTCAGTTATAACTTAACTCATCACTAATACAATGTTCCCAGGTTGTACTAGACTGTACAGGCCTGGAAACAACAATGAATGCTTCTAAAACCACAAAATTAGAAATGAAAATAACTCAAATATGAAATGCAAATGCTTTCTATTTCTCTCCTCTCTCTTTGGTTTGAGTTGCAAGGTATTATAGAGATGCTTTCAATCCAAAAACCGATTAAGACCTCCTAACTACATTCTACAACCAACTATGATCGTTGGTGTTCCCTTGATTATGCATATTTGAAAAGTTGTTTAGACAACTTAGCAATATTTTGTGATTTTACACTAAATGACTCAAACCTTATGCCAAATACATTGAAATTACCTTAATAGGCCTTACAATGGTGAAATAGACCATTTCCTTTCTTGACCTTATACCATTATTAACTCGTATGATAACTTTTACACCAAGATTACAAATTACATGAAATCAAGTTAAACACATTAAAATGGAGTCTTCAACACCTTGATGGACCTTCTACATGCTTAATCGCCTTCAACACTTGATTTAGACTCCTCTTGAAGCCTCTGAAAAAGGTGCTCTTGCACCAAGAAGCCACCTCTTTGGTATTCTCTCATTCATCTCTTTGTATATCCACATTTGGTCAGGTTTATAGCTAGTTCTAGAACCATCCTCAACCTTTGGCACATATAAAAAGTCTTGCTTAGATGGGTTCTAGAAACCTAGTTAGTTTTTGTTTGTGGCTCATGTCATTAGCATATTTATATTTTTTTTAAACATATGTAAAATATACTATTCATTCATAACATTAAATAATATACAATTCTTTTGAAAAAAAGAAATATTAAATATTTACCAATCCTTCACACAACATCAAAATACTTACACAACCTTTTATAAATATTAAATATTATATAGATCCTTCTCACCAAAAAAAAAAAAACACTTGTCATTCTTGCCTACATTTTTTTCTTCTAACAAATCTATTTTCATATCATTAATATTAACTAGTGCACCTTAATGAGGTGTAATGATTAGGGAAATGGTAATTTATATTATGTCTATTAGAACAATTGTAGTTACAATATGTGACAAAACTCTCACTTCTATTATACTTTGGTGGATGACCATAACCTTTATTATCTCCCAATCTTGTTCGATTCAAACCAAAATCACCAAACAAAAGAAACATATGAAGAATTCAACATTTCAAAAGATGGACTTATGAATAACAGTTGTATCAAATAATAAATTCTATTGAATTTTCAAGTCTAAAATTGAAAATCTATATTCACAATGGTTTTCTTCCTTCCTAGCAAAGTAAAAATTAGAAAAAAAAAACCTAAAAATTAGAAAAAATAACTAAAAATTGATTTTTGATTTCCAACAAATGAAAATTCTATAGGAAAGAAATTTATGGATATACTTTATCTCACATAATGTATATATACTATTCAATGATCATCTTTATAGCAAAGTATCATGATATAAAACCTCTAATTTAATTATTATAATGATTCAATGTATGAAAGCACTAAACCTATGTTCAAATTTACATTTGAAAAATTGTATTGAAATGTCAAGGAAAATGAAATGCTAGCAACTACAATCTACATTTTGAAAGCATGAAAAAACTTTTGATACATCTCAAGAAATGTATTTATATAATGATTTGTTCTCGGTATCATAATAATTTTGAAACTAAATTGAATTTGATTCTTATTAATATATATATTTAAAAAATATTTCATATATTATAATATGAAATTTATAAAACTCACCTAATAATATAAAAATTATAACAGTCTACCTAAATGAAATTATTTTATCTAATTATACAATATATTAATATTTAAGATGAATATTTAAAAAATAAAATTCAAGAATAAATTTTTTTTAACTGAACTCCCATTTTACACTATCAATAAAGGAAAAGAATAAAATAAATTTGTTTTATAGTTTCTTGGGTTGCGTGTATTAAATGCAATTTTAACCGTGCGATAGTAAAAAAAATCTTAAATCTTAAATTCTTGTAAGACAATCTTAAATCTTCCTATAAAATTTAAATTGGTGAGGAGGTGTAGATTTGGTCACCAGAGTTTGCTTTTAAATAATTTTCGTCCCATTCCTATAGTCACTCATGAATATGGGAAACAGATTGCCGTCGCTAGATTTAGTAAACTAGCGCTTGCACCTAATCAGAGGTGCAATGGGTATGCCCATACTAGAATTTGTCAGCTGCACAGAATAAAATGAATAAGAAATGACTAATGCATTGTTCAGTTTGAATTATAATTATTATGCTAAAATTTTAATTAATCATATAATTTCCTATGACAATAAATGTCTGGCTTCAGAAAACTATTTGAATATTAAATTCAATAAAAAACAAGTCATAATGAATTCTTTGCTCTTATATATTTTTGAACTATTCTTAAATCTTAAAACATTTTTAACGTTCTAATAAAATTTGGAAGAGAATAAAAAAAATACAAAAGCTGAAGTACGACAAAATCAACTAAATATAAATTATAAAAAAAATAAAATTTCTTGGTAAACCACCTAGCTAACAATTTATATTAATAAAAAAGAAATTACATAGTTTGTATCAAAACCCAAAATGGATGGAGAAACCACATAGCCTTACCTCTACATCATGACCCCAAATCCATTGTGGCATACTGCACTGTATCATGTCAATATATATAGAATATGTTCTCCAACCCATGCCAATCTACACAAAATTACACACTCCTACTTAGCGCAAAATTGCAGAAAAAGCACATCTTAAGATTGGAAAGGCAGCCACACACTAAGCTTACACTTCTATATTTAAAAGTGTTACACTCCTACATTTAAAGTGTTAAACAATTTTCTATGTTTAATATGTTGCTTAATGTATGTGGTTACACTAAGAATACATTTCTAAGTTTCAAAGTGTTAAACACTCAGACATGACTAACAATCTCTAGACTTGATATGTTACTTAGTGTGTGAGGTTTAATACTGACCGTTAAGACCAGCCAAAAAATGACTATAATTGAAGACCATACCAATAGAGACAACTCGTCATACACTAGAGAGAGAAGCCACAAAAGCCATACTCCAAAGAAAGAGGCCACCATCAGACACCATCAAGAAAATCTATGAGAAAATCTATATCCACTACGAGGTCCACAAAGTGAAAGACGTAGTCAAGCTCCTCGACGACATCTATTGCTTTTATGTTGATGAGAAAATCTTGCCCAACAATCACCCAATGTTGATGATGCTTGAGTACTCTATCATCCAAGGTCAGTATGAACGGTTGTTGAGGAACAATTTCTTCAGGTAAATACATCTTTTGGATATTTTTAGCCTAGGGAACCCCAATCCTGAGTTCAACCCAAACAATAATGTTGATATCATCCACAAGGATGTCTAACACAAATACATACCTCACACAACAAAAGAAGAATATCAACCTTTGTTCCACCCAACTCCAATAAAGATGCAAGAAATATAGAAGAGATATCATAATTTACCTGATAGTGGTCTCCATTCCTCAGGAAGTCTTTCCTGAGCACCATTTTGATAGCTTCAATCTTCAATTATGAAGAGGTATCATAATTCCCAGAAAGGCCATTTGATGCTTCTCACTCTGCAACCTAAGTGGTGTATCCATTTTTCTTATCTCCGCAAACAACCACTCTGAAAATTTTGAATTAGAAAGAGCCATTCCAAATGTACATATAATCAGACTCATGTATTGCCACCTTACTATATCAAATGTTATGTTCTTTAAAGCTCAACATGTCATCCTTGAGGAGTTGTATTGTACCATGCGACCATTCAAGAAGCCTCAACAGACACCAAAGTACGATAGATACTCCAAGCTTATAGTAGTTTTTTATGTTCACAATTCTATCAATATTTAATTATGTTTTCAAATGTTTCAAGCAATGCCTATGACAATCTACAAACTTTATGAGAATCTTCAAACGTAAAATTTATTTTTCAAATATCAATGTTTCAAGAAAAAATGATCATTTCACTCACAATGTTACACTTCCCTTTATGATATTAATAAGACATTTTATTTACATGGTATTATGTAGTAATTTACATGTGGATTTGGTTTACATCAAATGGATAATTTTAAATTGAGCAAATGTCTACTAATTCTTATCATTAGTGTTCAATGATATATGATTATTTTCTTCTTTCCATGAATTTTGATCATGATTAAAAGTAATAGGATAACTATAGTTGTGGTTGATAAAATGGATAAAGG
Organism: Cryptomeria japonica; assembly: GCF_030272615.1. Classification (NCBI taxonomy): domain Eukaryota; kingdom Viridiplantae; phylum Streptophyta; class Pinopsida; order Cupressales; family Cupressaceae; genus Cryptomeria; species Cryptomeria japonica. Next base: position 573,376,127 of record NC_081405.1, read on the forward strand.
AGGATCCACCTTGCCCTCAAGGATAGAGAGGGAGATGTGTGAGTGTGTGTGTGTGTGTGAGAGAGAGAGAGAGAGATGGAAATAGGCAGCGATGCTATTTGAGTCTTCCCATGCACACATGTAGGTTCGAGTTGTCTTGTCGATGTGTTATGATTGTTTCATCTTATGCCAATTTGTAAATGTTAGTTTGACTTTTGTTGACCTTAGTGGCTAGGCCTAGACCTAGACGTTAGTTGGATTTAACCTATGTATAGATCATTGCCTCATGATCAATTATTTATATATGTACTAGTGTTACCAATATTGCTATTATTTGAGTCTTCCCATGCACATATGTAGGTTTGAGTTGTCTTGTCAATGTGTTATGATTGTTTCATCTTATGTCAATTTGTAAATGTCAGTTTGACTTGTGTTGACCTTAGTGGCTAGGCCTAGACCTAGACATTAGTTGGATTTAACCTATGTATAGATCATTGCCTCAAGATCAATTATTTATATATGTAGTAGTGTTACTGAACCAACAACACATAAGTTGAGATTTTATGATCTGGTAAACTGATCATATATGACTTTTTGACTTGCATCAAATTGCATATTTAAGTTTTTGAATGCTTTTTTCAAGGTTGATATCGGCAAGTTACCATCCATTTATATTAATGTCGCTTATATAGTGACTGTGGAGCGTGTAGGCTTAAAGCCATTCGAGCTATTGATTCTTAAATATTGTTAATGACCAGGTCATGTTCTTAATAACTAAATCATATCAGTTCGATGGTAGCAATTTCCATTGCATTATCTTAATTGCGATTCTGAAGAAGTTCTTTTAGCAGACTTTCTCATGCCTATATCCGCCTTTTATGGCTGGAAAGGTGAGGAGAGATTAAATCTCCTCAAAACCATTTTTCGTTTTAGATTTCAATATGCTTAACAATACGAAAGAGGGATGGATTCATTGAATCGGTTTGGGAATTGTTTCTTGGTTTTTTTGGATTGAACATTAATTTTGAACTCTGAATAACTTAGGCAAGGATAGTTTTGCATTTTGAAATGAGGGGTTATTATCATTACTCTTCTTTTGCTTTGCGAAGGGAATGGAGAAGAAAAAGATATATTATTCAGTTTGGAGAGTCTTTCAGAAGGAAAGGGATTTGAGTGAGATCTTGCGGGAGGTTCTAGTATAGAACTTCGCTCTATTACGCTGGGAAATTCTGGGATATATGAACAGAAGGAGAGCGGTGAGGCGGCAAGCAGTTATGGTTTTTGGCGGTATTAGAGATCAATCTTTGCGTAAATATGACGTCTCGTCCAGCAGTCATTGTCCACCAACCATATAATTTCTATATGCCCAAATGTGAAGAACCGGAGGAAAAAAATATATTTTTGTCTTATTATATACTTTATTATCATTGCTATATTCTCGCCATGCTGTAAAACTCGGCAACGGAATTACGTCTCCGTCCATTTTTCCCGGGTGCGTGAGAAATTTCAGGTGGGCTATGCCCACGTTAAATTGCCTACCCCTAATTAGTATTAAATATTTTATCATTTTATCGTTAAAGGTCATATATTTGTTAATGACAACATTATTACTCTCTAAAGACTCTAGATTTTTTAATCACAGTACAATTAATTTTTTAATGGAAATGATGACATGTAATTTTTATTAAGTAATAAAATAAAATAATTTTTATTAAGTAATAGTAATAAGAAATAAAAATAAAGAAAAAACTTAAATTAATGAGATAAATTTAAATTAAATTAGTTTTAGAAAGATGAAATAAAATATTAGTGATTTCTTTTGTTATGTATTATTTATCTTCAATTTCATAATAATATTTTTATTTATTTTATATGGAGTAATTCTTTTATTAATTGTATTATTTTATGTGCTGATTTTTAAATAAAAAATTAAAAAATTATTAAATTAATTTATTTTATGATTTATTTTATTCTAAAGTAACTTTTTAAATTCAAAATAAAAAAGAAAAAATTAAATAAAAATAATAATAAATAAAACAAGATCTTAAAAGCAAAATCATGTCAAACAAAGAAATACAAAATAAATCCTATAAATGAGAGGGAGATGAAAGAAATTCAATACCATGAAATAAGAAGAAAATAGGAAGGAGAAAATTATCATAGTATCTTAATTTATCATATTTATTCAAAAATAAATAAATATTTTTTTGAAATAGTAATATTTAAATTTAAGTTAAATTAATTTTAGAAAGAAAAAATAATATTTGTAATTCTTTTATTATTTAGCTTTAATGTTGTAATTATAGTTTTACTTTTTTATTTGAAATTGTGTGTTAAAAATATTTTTTATTTATTTCATTATCTTGATAACTAATTCAAAATAATAAAAAATAATAATATTAAATTAATTGCTCTCTTTGACTATTAAATTAATTCCTCTGTTTGAATATTAAATTAATTCCTCTCTTTGACTTAGATTATCTTGTGAAGACTAATTTTTGGGGGATAATTTCTCTAATAGTTATTAAAATAAATTGTTTTGAATAAGGAAAGTAGTTTCCATTGTCTAAACAACTCCTTATCATTCCTCCAACATTGATGGAGAATTGGGTTTGAATTATTCACCTCCTAAAAAACGCATTTAGGAATTGTAAGCATTGCCCATTCTCCTACTTATAAAACTATTTGGTCAATTAATATTTTTCTGTAGTTGCCAGATCGAAACTGGGATAAAGAAAGGTGCAGTAATTTCATCTTTGCTCCTTATGCCTTCTAATTTTATGCATACGGTTCTATCATGATTCTCATTCCAACATTTGCATGTTCGCTTTTGCTCCATGCTTTTTTTGTTGTCTACATGGTTACATCATACCCATTCTATGATTGTATACATCTTTGGCATAATTTCATGCATTGATTATATTATTTTGTAATTTTAAACTATAATAAGTCGATTCATTTTATTATTATTTACATTATTCTCTTGATTATTTTTAAAGTAAATAAAATAAAGAAAAAAAAAAAAAATAATAAATAAAAATGATTTTAAAAATAAAATCCTTTTGATCCTTTACAAATTGTTAAATGTTGTTAATTTATCCTTTACAAATTCTTAATGGTGATTCTATTCTATTTTGAGACCAAACTTAAGGGATATGAAATGGGGAAAGCTCAAATTTGAACGCGGTAACGATGACGGTGCAATACTTCTTTGCAACTGCCATTGCATTACGGGTTGAATTCTAAGAATAATATTTTTATTAATTACATTGTCTTATAACTAATTTAAATTAAAATAAAAAAATATTAAATTAATTCATTTCATTATTATTCTATTGACTATTTTAAGATTAAACTCAAGAAAATAAAATTTAATAAATATAAATAATTTTTCTAACTACTTATTTTCATTTTTAATAATTATTGTTATTTATTTTGATTTGGAATTTTACATTATTTTAATAAGTAAAATAAAATAAAGAAAATATAACTTAAGATTTATTAAAATAAAATAAGAAAAATAATAAATCAAATAAGATTTTAAAAATAGAAGCATGCAAAACAAAGAATTAGGAAAGAAAAATCTATAAATAAGAGGAGATAGAAGAAGTTGGGCAGCACGGATCCGGAGGAGGAGAATAAATGAGTGAAGAAAATGGCAGAGCAAGGAGAAGCAGATGAGATCCCTAATCATACTCATAATACCAGAGATTTACTTAAGCAGTGTGTGGTGGACGTTTATACATTGAAAAGTGATGTGATTAGAGGGAGAACAGCATACGAAGCAGACCCACAAAATGAAGCTGATAACTTTGCATTTCATCTCAACCTCTTTAAGATTGCTCTCCTTTCATTAGAGGAGGAGTTTCAGGCTTATGAATTCCAAGTGGATATATGCATATGCGATAATCCCATGCCTGGATGTGACTTATACTGTGATCCAGTGAAAAAGGCCTATCGTATTTTCAGAGAAGTAAGAAGATTGATTCTGGAAATTTGGTCAAGCGATCTGGTAGAACGAATGGAGAGGCAGAGGGAGAGAGAGATGAGAGAAGTGATAGAAGGCCTACCTGCAATAAAAAATTCAGATAATCTTCTTAATGAAATTGCCGTGTGTTCGATTTGTTTATCCGAGTTTGAAGTGGCAGAAGAGGCATGCCATTTGCGTTGCCATGAAAGCCACACATTTCACAGGGAATGTATTGAAGAATGGCTCAAGGGACAAAATCAGTGTCCGATTTGCAGGCGGCCAGCATACAGATGGACATTTCGTAGGGAAGCGGTTGGAGATGGAGAGATGGGTACACTTAGATTTTATTTTGAACTCTAGTTTTTGGGGATAATTTGTGTAGGAGTTCGTAAAAATTTATTGTTTTGGGTAAGGAAAGTAGCGTCTCTTTCTTGTGTAAGAACCATAATTAAAGTTTGCAGATTAGTGTACATATTTTTAGTTTAACGAATGAAATTGCACTTCTTCTTTTTTAAGTGAATTTAATTGAAATGATTTTATTAAGTGAATTCAATTGATCAGCTGCTCAATTCATTATCTATTGGGAGAAGACGAAACTCGTGCATCAAAAAATCTCATTTCAGCAAGTACTGTTATCTTTTTGTTGAATTACATATATATATAATGATAACGAGTTGGTGATATGGATTATAATTATTCAATGTTACAAAAGTATAAATTTAGAGTATAGATATGTGAAAAATATCAAGTGGCAATTAGATTACTAAAATGTTACTTGTTTGGAGGAAAATATAATGATAAAATCTATATACTAATATTAGTTTCCATCTAGTTTGGGTCCCACTATAATGAAATGATTTTGTACAATCATTTATTAATATATCATAGAATCTTGTACAATTTTTTGCTTATTTCCTAATCATTCATCCATACCTACATCAACATATTACAATACATTTGATTATATCTTATCCTCACCCACATGTTGCCATACATTTAACATTTATTACACCTATTAATATCCCATTGTTGAGGAACTTAATCTTGATATTAATATTCTGATTCTCTTGCATTGCAATAACAAAATTAAAAAAATTATTAAAAAATCTACATTTCAAATGGTTTCTAACATATACACATTCCACTAGTTATAAGTTGGATTGGTACACATTGACAAGGATTTTTTGGTATTTAAATGCATTCAATTTATGTCCTTTTAATCCATATATTATAAGAAGTGTCATTTTGCAGATTTTTAGCCTTAGAGTATTAAGAAGATTGCAATTTAACCAAGAAAAGTCATTCTAAGATATTTTTAATATTGAAGAGATAATTTTTTTTTTCATTTTTATTAAAGTTAAGTTGGTTCAATCAATGTGTCAATCTTAAAGTTTGACCCTTACAATTCTAGCAAATTAAATAAGACAACTTTAAATGTGGCTTGTCCTTAATATTTGACTTGATGTAGATAATCTATTCAATTAATAGGAGAAGCATAGAATGTGCTAAATAAGGAATTCATGTTAAATGTTAGATTTGCATCAATATATACTCACCTAAATCCGTGATATCAATTTAAGACCGTTCAAAGTATCACATATAAATATAGATCAAAAGATCTAATTTCCTTTGCATAAACAAACAAAAACATTCTATACATCATACCTAGTCTCATTATTGTTCAACAAACTAACCACCTACATCGACCCTAATCTTTAGTTAGCTAAATTTATTTGTATTTATTAATTCAATAAATTGGCCTAGATAGCATTTTAAGAGTGGGAGTTTTTTGAAGAGACCTTGTTTCAGGAAGAGGAAAGCAATGAGAAGGTCCATCAGATCTTGATAGAGAACTCTTTCCTCACAAAAGTGTATCTCTTGTTGATTGAGAAGATTATCATCAGTGGAAAGAAACCACAGGAGGCCAATGCACATGTTGGTGAAAGGGATTTTTTGAGTGTAGAATTGGAGTTCAAATGGATGAAGGAAGATAAGTTTTTAATTATTGGTTGTGATTGCCACATGCTTCTAGCTATTTTGTTTTGGGTTCTAGAGAATATAGACGACCATGTTGTGTATGAGATCAATGACTCTTCTATGGATGGAGGAGTTTATTTTGAACTTGATGATTTGATGGGCAAGTTTGTAGTAGGAGAAGATATTTTTGACTCCAGTTTAATTTGGAGAAGGCTTATTCGGAGTGTTTGCGAACAGAATCTGGCGAGATTAAAATCTTGTAGGCTTGTTGTAATCTAAGTTTCAAAATGGAAGTAGGGATGTCACAGTGCATGGTTGTGCCAGTTGGTCTTAACAGGGGGGGATTGTTGGGATGTGAAGCCCAACACTCACAGACCCTTCATCTTCATCACACTCTTCATTTCAAACCTCAATATGAATGTATATATAGAATTTTACAGTCATGTATTGTAGATCGATTAATAAAATGATTCTCCCTACTTTCCGATGGATGTAGCCAGTTTTGGTGAACCACGTAAATCTTGTTGTCTCGTGTCTTTTGTTTTGTGTTCTTTATATGTTTTTCTTTGCTTGTTTAAACTTACAAGCACATTATTTTCAATTTTCAGTAGCCAATTAGCACTCTATCTAAACATTACAAGTATTAATGAGCTCAAAATCATTTATTGTTCTTACGTTTAAATTCATGAATGTTTTTGTAAGCCTTAGATGAGATCAATGCCTCTTAATTTTATGTTTTAATACACATATAACAACAATGATGTCCTAAACCTAAATCATTCCATCCTATATAGGAGAAAACCCACATTTCTTAATTCTGCATCGCACAACATAGTCTAAAATTTAATTTCTCTCGCCCATTTCACAGAACATCAAACACACAAATATTATTTTCACAAAATGGTTTTGAATAAGGATCATGCTTATAGGATAGAGAAGTTTTGAAAGAAATTGGCGTTGGACTTCTTTCATGTAAATAATTTTTAGAAGCTAGTCAAAAGGTAGATGAGTTGTTGACAAAATATCCTAAGAGAAATATCCTCTCAGGGGATATTGAAATGTTTGTACAATGAGTTGTTTGAAAAAATACCCTAAGAGAAATATTGTCTCAGGTAATATCAAAATGTTTGTTTAAAGGCCTCAATGAGATGTAGTTGTATAGAATGTCATGATTGCATGATACACAAAATGGGTTTGGTGAGAAGGCATTTTGCAGTTATGATTCATAGGTGTAAAACCTTATTACTACCTATGCCTGAAAAACAACTTTCAAACTGAGTATGGATAACCATCATAATAAAAACAAAATTACAACTACCTTAACCTCTTTAGTCATAACCTTGATGGTATGATGAAAGAATAAGTATCCGGTAGAATACTGAGAGGGGGGGGGGGTGAATCAGTATATTGAAAAACTGATACACAGTTCCCAAACTCAAACTCAGTCACACAAAGTAAACATATCTCATTCAAGATCAATATTCATAAGAATACTTGACATCAATCGGTTTAACTGTTATGACAACTTAACAGTAAACAACTTCAATCTTGTGAACATCAACAATGCTTAATCAAAACTCAACATATTCATCACTCAATGCTTCTAGTTATCATTCCTTATCAGAAGTTAACCAAATAAACAAATAAGATCATAACCACAAAAACATTCACCACATGATACAAATGTTTATACGTGGAAAACCCAAATAGGTAAAAACCACAATGAGATGAGACTCACAAGGATAGCTATCTGAACTCTTTTGAAGTTCGCCATGTTAGGAGCCAATCCTGTTAAAGCTTTACAACAAACCTTGTTAAGAACTAATTCTTGTTAGGAATCACCTGGTTAAGGGATTTACAAATATGCCTTGATGAAAAGCAAAATACTCTGTTAGGAGTAGCCTCGCTAGAGGATTTAAGAATTCAAGCTAATGGACCACCTTGTTAGAGGATTTAATGAGTAACCAAGCTTGTTAGAGCTTACCCGGTTAAGGGATTTCACTTCTGCTATAATTGTTAAAAAATAATAGGTTTTCTTGATCTGTCTGAGTAGCACTACATTTGCTTGATCAGATCCTTCTAAGCTTCACTCTGCCTTCACTCAAAGTGCAGATCTTAAATACAAATCAATTAGGTCGGTAACACAACAAAAATCTAATTCTCATCATCGAGATTACAAACAAGTCAGTACAATCTTGACCGTTAAAAATCATTACAATCTCTTCATATTCTTCAAGAAAATTCTAACTGCTCCATGATCACCGCTTAATTGGACTTTGTAACTCATCACGCACTGTGCATTAGATGCAATCCACTTTGCTCCTTCTGTAGACAATAAACAAAAATGCTAAAATAAATTGAACTTATCCTCATACAATGATCACACGTGTCTCCATCATTACCGTTTATCAAATAATAAACCACCAAACTTGATCGGTTAGGGTTTAACAACTGATAGGCTTTGTCGGTGGGTAACGACACCAAGATGGTGAACAGAAAAGTGGCCACATGCAAAAAAAAAATGAAATTTCTCATAACCCGTGCGTGTTTTGGAAATTCAAAAATGTGCTAGGCTTGGTAACACCAAGCCTAGCAAAAAACAATTAAAAAACAAAAAGTTTCTCAAAACCCGTAACGGGTTTTGAGGAAAATTACATTTTATAATAAAAAATCAAAAGTTCCTCAAAATAGGAAAATTA